>NC_133775.1:73307073-73369387 GCF_003597395.2 Chelonoidis abingdonii | reverse complement strand
CTTTTCCGTAAATGAAGTTCTCTCTTCTTTTCTTTTCCGTAAATGAAGTTCTCTCTTCTTTTAAACTTCCCTCCCTCAAGATTTGAAAGTATCCTGTCCCCTGATTGGTCCTCCGGTCAGGTGACAGCCAGGCTTACTGAACTTGTTAACTCTTTACAGTCAAAAGAGATATAAAGTACTTCTGTTCTATTAACTCCTACTATCTGTTTATGACATGCATAATTGAAGACTAATGATCACTATCAACTTTTCAGACTGTGGATGTCCGCTATTTCCTGGAGTTTAAGATACAATAATTTAAGTATGCACTGGTACCTCTTCCATACAGATAGTAATATCTCCAGGTCATTATTTTTTCCTTCTAAGTGTCTCCCCTACTCATTGCAGGCCCACAACTGTATTGCCCTAAAAGGAGAAGTTTAGGATTGGCTCTCACTCTTGCTTTATCCCAGTTTTTTTATATAGGGGAAGTTGCTGAATAGGAACTTATTTGAATATGTATTATCTGGTTTGGTAAGAAGAATATATTATCCCATAGGGGTTAGTGAAAGTTTCCTGCAGGCAATCGTTGTCCACTAGCTATTACTATCCCAACTGTTCTATGCTACAAGCTTTGTAGTTGTGCTCCTCAGTTCCAAAAGGTAAGAGGCTGCTATCATCTTTCTTGCATAATGGTTTATATGATGGACCATTGCCCAAATAAAATGCAACATGGAGGACTGTGATTCTTTTAATATCTCGATAGGGATTTTTGTTGACAATCTTACCATCATGGCTCTACTAAACCACATTATTGTTAGCTTATTTTATTTGATTAAATTTTTCAACAGAAATATAATGTATGTCGTATAATGTTTCCAAATGGGGGATAGTAAGTATCCTAAGTAAGATACTTTATCAAGATTTTTTCACAGTGGAAGCTGATTTTTTTCTTATTTTTTTATATAATTGATTCTAAAACCCAACGCTTCTCTGAATTCGATGATTTTATTCAGAACATGAAGCAGTGGGGTAAGGAGATCTAAAATCCTCATTAAAACATCATCAGTATGTAGTACAACTTTATTATTTAGGCCTCCTGCATTTATTCCGGCATTACAGTACATTTTATTACTTTGTTTTTGTTTGGAAACGGTTTCAAGGCAGTTAAAAATAAGAGTGGTGGTAGGGACAGCCCTTTCTGGGTGAATCTCTGAAGGCCAATAAGTTCAGAGCAGCTATGACTAATTTGGAATCTGACGGTTAGAGTTTTATAAAGGGATTCCGTCTACCTCATAAGTTTTTCTCACATCAACCAGTATTCTTCTGAAGTAAATTCCATTCTACCTGATCAAAGGCTTCACTGGATCAAAAGACAGCCATATGCCAAGTGTACTATTTGACTGACCCAAATGGATTACACCTGGAACTCTCCATAGGTTACCCACTACTTGGAAACATCTAATAAATGGTCTCTGGTTTCTGTTAATTACTTATGCCACCAGAAGGTCTACTCTAGTGGCAAACACCTTGCCAAATTCCTTCATATCAATATTTAGTAGGGAAATATGTCTATATGAGGCACAATCAATTTTATCTTTATCAGACTTCACAATCAATGAAGTATGGGCTTCTAATATAAATATTGGAATTTGCAAAGATTTGAAGAGTCTGTTAAATAAAATGCTAAATCTGCTGCTGAATCTTTATGATATTGACTAGAGACCCCAGCAGGGCCTGCTTACATTATAAATGTCTTCTGCACTGACAAGTCTAGTTTAGCTTCTCAGTTGGTTCTTAGTCAAAGAAAGTAAATTAACAGTTGCAATATATTTTTAGCTGATTTTTATTTATCTTGATTTCACTTGTATAGAATAAGTGTGAAAATGCTCAAACATTTGATATATTTCATTGTTTTATTATTCAGACTTTACCATCTTCTATTTCAATAAAGTTTATCTTTCGTCACACTTGCCTCAGTCTAGAAGCTAGAAGCTCACAGATGACTCTTTCCATTTAATAAGTAAGAAAAGCTTTAAAGCTGCCCTGTCTGTGTTGTCAAGGTTTTAGAAAACGTTTTGTCTCTGTTTATTTATGTAATATATATATTACAATATTTTAATTCCTGGTAATAAGCAGTTTCTTTTAGGTTCCCCGTCTCTCGCTATTACAGTCAGTTTACCGCAACATACCGTTTTATATGTTTCTCATATCGTATTAAGACTTGCCTTTGATGAATGGTACTGAGTCCCTCTGAAGGAAGATATGTATGTCTTGATGTAGCAAAACATCTCAGCTCTTGTTTAACTTTAGACATAATATTTGTCCCATTGACTTCAGTGAAACTACTCGGGTTTAAAGTTAAACAGGTGTTTAAGTGCATTGTTGGATGGGACTCAGTGTCCTTGCTTTTGGCCTTCATTGCTATTGCGCTCAAGGAAGATGCCATCGCTGGAGGCTGGCCTTGCCCTATAGTGGCCTAATTGAAAAAGGGTCATAAAGAAGACCTGATCAGTATGTGGCTAATACTGGTATGTGCTTTAGGGGGATAGAAAACAGGGAGTAATTTCTTACATATGGATTAATTTCTCTTCCTGAATCAATAATTCACATTTCCAAAGGTACTTTGCATATTTGTAGGCCAGTCAAACTCATCTTCCCTTTAAATTATCTGATCTATTTATTTGTGGGTTAAATGTTAAATTCAGGTATCTAATATTTACCTTTTTAAAAACAAAGCTAAGCAGAGTGGGGAAGAACTTGTCAAAGAAAGATTTTTATCTTCTTCTGCTAGAATATACATTGAGCATATGATAATCTCTTTGCCCACAAGGTCATACCTTATTGTTATGAATTGACAAAGTTTGTCTTTTTTGACATATTTGGCCTCCGAATGTAATGGTTTAGAAATCAGTCTAGCCACTCCCTCCATCCCTTTTGACAATACTGTAGACATACAATTCCTGCCTGAACCAGGAATAGTCTATTTCTTCTTTCACATTTCTAATGAGGTTATTGTAAAGACTCGTGAATGCATAGGTAGTCTTTATTTTTTGTAAGTATTCAAACCACTAACATTTTAATTAAGGTGCTAAGATATAGGGAATCCTGTTAATATAAATCATGCTTTTTTCATATAACATTACCGCTTCTTGTCAAATGTAATATTATTGTCATTGCTACATTTTCTCTTTTCCTACTAATTCACTTGTAAATTTCCCATATTTATACCAAATAAGTGTTTTAGTATTTTTGACTTCTTGATCTGTGAAGGCTGAAACACTTTTTCTCTCTCCCTTTCCCCTCTTTGTTTCCTTCTTAGAGGATACATCTTTATGGTGGGAAGCGTCCTACTCATCCACATCAGCCACAGTCTACCAGTATCTTAGGGCAGATAGGTAGTGTCTACTCTTTATGGCTTATCCTCCTGTATCATCTACATTCTCTTCATCACAGTATGCTCTCTTTGGAAATTACCTGTTCTGGTTACAGGTCCTTTAACGAGGTGCCACATTGATTGGTTTCTTTTCTGTTTTTAAATCTGATCCCAACATTATTAGCAGGTTTTAACTGAGTCTCAGTTATGACAATATAACCTGAATTTTAAGGGGAAATCAAAGTTTAAGAGGGAGGGACCAGCAGTTTCTTACATTGGCACAATGCAGAGATCTGGTGTTTCTTCTGAGTGCCTCTCTCATTCTTAATGTGAGCAAGGACAGGGTTTGAAAAATAGAAATGCATTTTCTCTGCACTTCCAATGGGGCACGACATTCTCTAATAATTCTCATTAAGTGATCCTTGTTCTCGTAGTAGTGCAGCCAATTATACAATTGGGTGAGTCTGTGAATCTACGTGTGGAAACACTGCGTGACATGTTGTGTTTTGGTACATAGGAGCTTCTTTCTCCTTCCCAAAGAATTATCGTAGCTCAGGGCTGGCTCCAGGCACCAGCTCAGCAAGCAGGTGCCTGGGGGGGCCAACACAGAGGGGCGGCACCTCCGGCCCTTCGTCGGAGGGTCTCTCACTCCTTCTGGGAGCGAAGGACCAGCTGCCTAATTGCCGAAGACTGAACCGGTGGCGGAAGTGCCGCAGATCGCGATCCTGGCTTTTTTTTTCTTTTTTCTTTTTTCTTTTTCTTTTTCTTTTTGCTGCTTGGGGCGGCAAAAATCCTGGAGCCGGCCCTGATAGTAGTAGTGTTTGCATAGATTTCTCCCCATTTTCTATCCCTTCTGTGAGTTCTTTCAGTCTTACGCTTTTTTTTCTCTTAGGGTTCTTTAAATAATTTTAAGGTCCAGATCAAACTTCTTGATTTTAGCCAACTGAATTCCTTTATCTACATCAGTTAATATATCTGAATGTTGCATTTAAGTCCTTTATCAGCAAATTCTTCTACATATTTATTACTTCCTAAAGGTGGTTTGCATCTCCGTTTATATTCATTATTATTTCAGATATTTTTCTGGAGTCTGCCTTTGTAGCAGGCACATTCCTATCCTTGTCCATTGCACGTTGTTTGCCCACAGGTAGGTCTGCAGTGGGTCTTGCTGTTTCTCTCTGGTGGCGTGCACAGAAGTTCTTAATATCATAAGCAGCTTTCTGTACAAGCATCCTGGATTTGGGAATATCCAGACACCTGTCATATCAGTTTTCAGGTATTCATATTTATCTAAGTAATCTCAAGTGGCAAATGTAAACACTATTGCTTTGGTGCTCTAAACAGGAGCAATCGCTTGACTGGCAAGATATCATGGTGGATTATATAATGCATAAAATACAAGGGGGAATGGGGAGCTAGAAAGAGAGAGCAACAGAGAGAGAGAGAGAGAGAGATGGGAAAAACTTGGCCACTGTTCCTGCCTCTTCAGGGCTCTTTGCGGATACTTAGGGAATATTCCTGCTTAAGCATCTCTAAGGTGTTCACCATTATCTGTTTTGATAAACACACACATGATGACCAGCTGATGACAAAATATGAAAAGCACAGAATGAAGGTACAATAAATTAGTACAATTGAACAGTTATGTAGTTCAATAATTTCTCATAGGTTCAAGTCTATTAATATAATTTGTATAAAATATTTTCCCACACTCTTAGGTTAACACTGATTCCTTCACCATAGAAGAGTAATAGAGATGTGACCACCCAACATTTCACATATTTTAAAGACGTGGGAAATCTTTGTCTGATTTATTTACTGAGAGAAGATCCGTACACTTCAATGTTTGCGAATGAATTTTTCCTACTATTCGTAACAGAACACATATATCATAATAGGGTATCTTTTGCGGCAAATCATTTTGTAAAATAATAGTACATAAAATACAAAAATATTTTTCACACACTTGTCTTGCTAATAAATAACTGAATTTTAAAGAAAAAGACACAGACATTGAGGAAAATTATCAGAAATGAAAAACAGTACATCGTAGGGGCCAGTAACTAGCAGAACTCCCACTGCTATCTAAGGGCGTAGATTCATACCATCAAATTACAGATCTATAATTTCCGATAATAATATAAGCTGTTTTAAAGTTTAAATTAAAAACCCACAATACTAAAAACCAATGGCGTCATCAGAATATTAAACCACCAAGAAAAAAGTATATACATTACAAAGAAAATAGTGTTACAGCTATTTTAAAATAAACCTGTCATTGTTTACTTACACATTCACAGACACATGGTGTCGCTGTCCCCTAAAAATCCGTTTCAATAAGAAAAGAAACACATAGCTCCACTTTCAAGAAACGTCAGGAGGGCTCCCGGATGCGAGAGAACTGGATTAAATTAAACTGCTTTCGGAGGTACCGCGTCCCCCTCATTTACTGGACTCTGCTGTTCGCTCAGTTAAAAACTGATTTATAAACCCGCACCCCGTGTCCCCGATGGCTCTTCTCCGGCGAGACGCCTTGGTAACCAGGCAGCTGCTGCGGCTGCTTCTGTTACACACGGCCTGGGAGGTGGGCAGCGGCCAGCTCCGTTATTCCGTGCCCGAGGAATCCAAACACGGCACCTTTGTGGGCCGCCTGGCCCAGGACCTGGGGCTGGAGGTGGCGGAGCTGGTGTCTCGGATGTTCCGGATGGTCTCCAGCGGCAGGAGAGACTATTTTGAGGTAAATTTGCAGAGCGGCGTTTTGTTTGTTAATTCGCGACTAGACAGGGAAGAGCTGTGCGGCCAGAGCCCCCTGTGCGCCATTGACCTGGAGGTGATAGTGGACAAACCGCTGAGGATATTTCACGTGGAAGTGGAGATACAGGATATAAACGACAATGCTCCTGTGTTCCCCGTAAATGAAAAAAATCTATTTATTTCAGAATCCAGACGCCCAGGCTCGCGATTTCCACTAGAGGGCGCGTCTGACGCAGATATTGGTACAAACTCTCTGCTAACCTATAAACTCAGCCTAAATGACTATTTTGATGTAGATTTGCAGAAAAATAACGAGCAAAGAAAATCGTTAGTCCTTCTGTTAAAGGAACCTCTGGATAGAGAGGAAACCTCTGAGCATAGTTTATTACTCACTGCTACTGATGGGGGCAAACCGGAGCTCACCGGCACAGTTCAGCTGATGATCAAGGTGCTGGATGCCAATGATAACGCGCCTGTATTTAATCAATCTGTCTATGAAGTGCGTTTGTTAGAAAATGCGACTAATGGGACATTAATCATTAAACTCAATGCAACCGATTTAGATGAGGGAATTAATAAAGACATTTCATATTCATTTAGTAATTCTTTTAATCCTAATTTAAGAAACATGTTTAGTCTAGATCCAAACACTGGTGAAGTAAGATTTAAAGGAGAATTAGACTTCGAAAATATCAGTTTATATGAACTACAAATCGAAGCAACTGATAAAAGTGCTTTCCCCTTGACTGGACATTGCACGCTGGTGGTGGAAGTTTTAGACGTGAACGATAACGCCCCTGAGCTGGCCGTGACTTCCCTTTCTCTGCCGGTGCCGGAGGACGCTCCCCCGGGGACAGTGGTGGCTCTTATTAGCGTCTCTGACCGAGACTCGGGAGACAACGGCAAAGTCACCTGCTCCATCCCCCCGAACCTGCCCTTTCGACTCGTCTCCACCTTTAAAAATTATCACTCGCTGGTGCTGGCGGAGGCCGTGGATCGGGAGCGAGTGTCTGAATATAAGATCGTGGTGACAGCCAGAGACCAAGGGGCCCCGTCTCTCTCGGCCAGCAGCAGCATTTTGGTGGCGATCTCGGATGTGAACGATAACGCCCCCGCTTTCCCTCAGCCCGTTTACACGGTGTTTGTGAAGGAAAACAACCCGCCCGGGGCCCATCTCTTGACCGTGTCGGCCTGGGACCCGGACCTGCGGGAAAACGCCTTTGTGAGCTACTCGGTGGTGGAGCGAAGTGTGGGAGAGCAGCCCCTGTCCAGCTACATCTCGGTGCACTCGGAGAGCGGGCAGATCTATGCCCTGCAGCCCTTGGACTACGAGGAGCTGCAAGTGCTGCAGTTCCAGGTGAACGCGAGGGACGCCGGGTTGCCGTCGCTGTGCGGGAACGTGAGTGTGCAGCTCTTTGTCCTGGATGCAAATGACAACGCGCCCGCAGTGTCCCCGGCTGGCTCTGTCGGCGGCTCGCCAGGGCCCGAGCTGGTTCCGCTGTCGGCCGGCGCAGGGCACGTGGTGGGCAAGATCCGAGCGGTGGATGCGGATTCCGGCTACAACGCGTGGCTTCGCTACGAAGTGCAGGATCCCGGGGCTGCGGGGCCTTTCCGGGTGGGTTTGTACAGCGGGGAGATCAGCACGACGCGGGCGTTGGAGGAGGCGGACGGCCCCAGCCAGCGCCTCGTGATCCTGGTGAAGGACCATGGGGAGCCGTCGCTGTCCGCGACAGCCACTGTCAGCCTGTCCCTGGTGGAGATTCCCCAGGCTGTGAAATGGGACTCGAGGCCAAGGGGCGGGAGCGAAGGTCCCTTGGTTGACATGAACGTGTCTTTAATGATCGCCATTTGCTCGGTGTCCGGGCTGTTTGTGCTGGTGATTGTCGTGTACGTTGGCCTGAGATGCCGCCCGGGTCCGGAAGTGATGTGCGGGCCTGGGAAAGCCACCGTGGTGTGCTCGAGCGAAGTGGGGAGTTGGTCTTATTCCCAGCGCCAGAGCCGGAGCTTGTGTGTAGGGGAAGGCACCGCCAAGAATGACCTTATGGTTTTCAGCCCCAACTTTCCTAACTCTGCAGAGAATGATGAGCACGAGAAACTACAGGGAGCACAGGTGAGTCTGATGTAACTGTATGTGGAATGTTTCTTACGATATATCTAAAGAATTGTGACTAGATTTCCATATGAAATTTGTTTGGTCTGTAGAATAACATGTCATTTACCATCTAATGAACAATTTGTTCATATAGTAGTTCTTCCTTTAGGGTATACTCTGGACAGCTGTATGCGTGAAAAACACCTGCTACTGTTTTTGTTCGATGTAGTCTGGCATCCATTTGCCGTGTTTCCGATTACTTGGTTACCAAGTGCTAAGGGGCAATAGTTTTCGAGATAGTGTTTGTAAAATTCAAATCATGAGGCTTTAAATATTAGCTGAAAGAAATACTAACCATGGAGATCATTTCTCTGCATACGTTTTTTAAGATAAAGATATCCACTTTTTCTCATTGTACTCCAGTCTTCAAGAACATGCAGGCGCCCTAATATTTCCTGTGCTATGAAATAATGGGAGTAAATAAATGCTTTGTTTCTGTCAAGCTGTGTCTGCTTGGAAAGATGTAATTTAGTGCGGCAGGGTTAGCATCAAGGCATGAAGTTCCCTACCATGGAACCAGTTCAGCATTGAAAAAATTGATATAAAGAGAGATACATTTAGTGTTGAAGTGTGCGGCAGACATTACTACAGGGTTATTGTAATGTGGAGTTATTTATTTGTATGCTTTCAAGATTGTAGACAACATTTTATAACTAAACAATATTTTGTAATCAGAAGGATAAATCACATGCAGTATTTGGTCAAGTTTGATGCCCATCTGTTCCTTGGCCAATTAATATTTTAATAATTATTTGGTGGACCCCTCTTCTCTTAATAAAATGTTTCATCAAGATCAATATAGTCTCAGAGTATCCATTAGCAGAAATACGATGTCACTCTTTATCTGTGTCTTTAGCTAAAGATCTATCTCAGCCTTGAAAGAGCATTCCTTTTTCTTCTCACTGAGTCACTGGTGGCCCTTGCTACACCTGTTATTCACTGTTTTCCATTCCATCAGTCTTCGCTTTTACGTTTGCACTAGGTGCATTTTTACATTTCCATATTACAATTCTACCACATTATCCGCATGTATTTATCAGCGTTATCAGCATCTTTTCTTTAGGGTTAGATTGTGACACTTTGAGACCTATCTTTCTCCGCAAGTAGTTCCATTTAGTTTAATGAGACGGCGCCAAGGGCTATTCAAAGTTTGTGAAGTTACCACAATCTAGCCCTTGTCGATGTAGCTGATATTGGAAATATAAATAACTGTTGTTGAACGAAGAGCAACTGGAAACATTTTAATGGAAAATGTAATGGTGCTAATAAACTATCTGGGAGTTGGAAGCCAGTTTTAAATCTCTGGTTTTGTCATCAGGAATTTAGAACTTGCCCATGATATCTCCAAATGTGGAGTGGAGCCCGCTGGCTTTACTCCAGCTAGCATTTTCTTTGACTTCACTGAAAATAGGAATCGCTGCTAGACAAAAATGCCTGGAATTGTTGGAAAAGGGTCATTACAAGGAATATGACCCAGCAATTCAGATGAAAGTGCAAATGAAGACGTGTATTACTAATCATGTTCCATTTTATCCGAACTGGCTTTTACTTTCTAACCTCAAACAATTAGAATTTCTTGTTCCAGTTTTTCTCTGTCAATGTCTCACAGACGGGCAGTGTGGAAAGAGAAACCTTTCACCATAGCCAATAAAGAAGAGATTTTACTAGGATCTAGTAGTCCTGTCTTTTCCTCCAAAGTCAGAAAAATACTGATCGATTTAGTGCAATGTTTTAAAGATGTGGAGGGGAATGTAAATGTGATAAAATGCTGGGCTTCTCAGCTATAGGGACATGCAAGGGAAAACACACTGTAGTATGTGTGTCCAGTGGTATGGAAAATGGAAACACTAAAATGGAAGAGGGTTTCTGACTGAGTTTGTTTTCGTACAGAATAGATTGTGGGGAGGAGTGTAAGGGGTGCTGGTAGTACTGTTTCAAGCTCCCCCCAGAAAATAAACTCTGTCCTTGTGAGTAGCCAGAATGAGGCTCCTCTTAGGAAATTTGTGGTCCTTGGTGATCCTTTGAGGTTGAGGATGATTTCTTTCACAGGTTTTATTCATTATGGATCCTTTGCTGACTGAGGAGTTTGATCCTTGAGCCGCATGTTCCTTGGCAGATGTTGAAGATGGTGTTGGAAGTCAAAGTTGGGACACAATTGCTGCATGACAGTTGTCTTTCCTTTCTTCTCTGCCATTTTTCTGCGATCAAGGCAAGGTGATTTTCCTCAAAAGTGGACATTCCTTCTCTGACAAGTCTTTGCCAGTTATTCCTATTCTGGGCTACTGTCTCCTAGTGTGTGGTGGCAATGCCACATCTCTCGATGTTTTTCCTGAGAGTGTCTTTAAAGCATTTCTTTTGACCTCCCCATTTCCTTTCTTCTTTGGTGAGTTAGGTGTATAACAACTGATTTGGTAAGCGTACATCAGGCATGCACACACAGTGCCCGCTCCACCTCAGCTGGTGCTTGATAATCAGGGCCTCAACACTGAAGATGTTGTCCTCTGTGAGGATACTGACATTAGTGCAGCGATCCTCCCACTTTATGTTGAGGATCTTCCAAAGAAAGTGCTGGCACTGGTGTTCCAGGTTTTTCAGGTGTTTTCTGTAGGTCACCCAAGTCTCACAGCCACAGAGAGAGTTGGGATTACCACTGCTCCATAAACTAAAAGTCAAGTACCTGTTCTGATGTCATGATTGTTGAACACCCAGCGAGACAGTCTGCCAAAGGCAAGGCTGGCACAGAGGATTCTGTGCTGATTATCAATGTCTATGTCTGCCATCTGTGAGAGATGGCTGCAAAGATAGGCAAAGTATTCTACATTTTCCAGTTCTTCTCTGTCAGTGTAGATCTTCGTTGCTGGGTCTTATGATTCAGTGGGAGCTGGCTGGTGGAGAACTTTTGTTTTGACAATGTTGACAGTTAGCCCTAGGCTTTTGTAAGCTTCAGAGAAGCAATTAAGGGATGTTTTTAGATCCTCTTTTGGGTGTGCAACTACAGCACAATCATCTGTGTACTGGAGTTCAGTTATTGTTGCCGATATTACTTTAGTTCTGGTCCAGAGATGAGAAAGGTTAAAGAAAGAGGTTGCCGTCAGTCTGATATTGGATGCCAATGCCCTGAGGTAGGCGGTCTTGGGTTAACATCTCTATAGAGGCTAAGAAAATAGAGAAAAGGATGGGTGTTTTATGCCAGTTCAGATGACAAAGGGCTCAGAGGTAGAGCCACTGCACAGGCTGGAGGCAGTCGTGGAGGAGTCTTACAATGATGATAAATTTGCTTGGGCAGCCAAACGTTGACATGATTTTCCACAGAGCCTCATGGTTGACAGAGTCAAAGGCTTTGGTCAGATTGATAAAGGCCATGTACAGCTCCCGATGTTGTTCTTGACATTTTTCCTGGATTTGCCTGGCTGTGAAAATCATTTCACTGATGCTTTGTGATGGTTTTAAGCCACCCTGGGACTCTGGAAGTACTTCCTCTGCAAGAGGGAGCAAGATAGAGCAGACAATTCAATAAGAGTCTAGCAAGAACCTTCCCAGCAATGAAGAGGAGGGCAATGCCTTGATATTTGCCACAGTTGGCTCTGTCTCCCTTTTTGAAAATGGTGATGATGTTAGCATTACATAAGTCATCAGGGATTTCTTCTGTGTGCTATATTTTGAGGAGCAGCAAATGAAGTTTGTTAGTCAGTGTTTCTCCTTCCACTTTCAGTACTTCAACTGGCATGCCATCAGGACCTGGTGCTTTATTGTTCTTTATTTGCTTAATTGCTTTGCAGACCTCTTTAGGTGTTGGTGGGTTGTCACGAGTTTCCCAGATTGGGTGCTGAGGGATGGAGTCAATGGTGTCACCAGTCACACTTGATTTTAGATTTAGAATCTTTTGGTACTGTTTCTTCCAGCGCTCTTTGATGGATTCATTATCTTTAAGAAAGGTACTACCATCTCTGGATCTCAGTGGTGTGAGGCCACATGATCTTGGTCCGTACAGAGGCTTTGTCTCACTGAAAAACTTCTGCATATCATGTATGTCAATGAATGCCTGGATTTCTTTTGCTTTGTCCTTCCACCATTTGTATTTGGTTTCTCAGATCCTTCTTTGAACTTCAGCTTTGAGCTTATGGAGAGAGCTACGATTCTGGATTTTCTCTTCTGGTCCAAAAGGGCTGTGATCTCAATATTGTTGTCGTCAAACCAGTTCTGATGGCAGCAGGTAGCAAGGCCAATGGATTTCTCACAAACCTCATGGATGGTCTGTTTTATGGCTTCCCAGGCTTCTGTGACATGTGTGTTGTCATTTCCAGGTGTGTATATGGTCAGTTTTTCACTGAGGAGTGCTTGGTGCACTGAGGATTGAAGTCTTTGAATGTCATATTGCCCTCTGTGTGATTTGTGTTGCTTTCTATGTTTTGGTGCAATCCTGATGAATACAACTGACCTCACCAGGTGGTGGTCAGTCCAGCAATCATTGGGTCCTCCCCTGACATGGGTGATTTGAACAAATTATGCAGGTATTCAAAATAGGGATGTAAATATCATGTAAAAAGTTAACCATTTAAATTGTTAAAATTATATCATTTAAATGGTTAACTGATGTTGCTCCCACCAGCATGACACAGCCAGGATTGGGGCTGAGGTCAGCCGGCCAGCTGATGCGGGACTGCTAGGGCTGGGGTTGGCTGGCCAGCTGGCACAGGGCAGCCAGGGCTGGGGTCACGCCAATGGGCTGGCATGGTCCAAGCTGGGGTCTCTCCAGCCAGGGCCAACTCCAGGCACCAGCGCAGGAAATGCTGGCTGGCCAATGGAAAGGGACAGCACATCTGGGTGGCAGGTCCCTTAGTCCCTCTCGTAGGAAAGGACCAGCCGCCTAACTGCCACCGAAGAATCAAGTGGTGCGGTAAAGCAGCTACTGAAGTGCTTCCAGTTGTGGCTTTTTTTTTCTCTTCACTGTTTGGGGTGGCAAAAAAGCTGGAGCCAGCCCTTCTTCCAGCTGAGGATGAGGTCACTCTGGCTGGCATGGGGTGGTCAGGGTTGGGGCTGCTCTGGGCAGCACAGGGCCAGGGCTGCTCCAGATGGTATGCAGGGGGTTAACGGTTAAGGTCAGTTAATGGTAAGCCTAATGCTTACCGGTTAATCAGTGAACCATTTAACATTTTACATCTCTAATTCAAAACATGATTTCTGTGTTGCTTGGCTGCTCCATTAGGTTTCTCAAACTTTGTTCAACTTTCCTGAGTGGAGAAAAATAAATGATGCCATCTTCAAAAGGACAGCTACTTTGACATCAGAATGTAGAGTCTCACAGTGAATTGTGTAGATCTGTGATCCTCTTTCTCCTTTGTTTATGAAGAAGGAAACAATTATCAGTGTTGACATTTAAAGTATCACCACTGGCCATCTGAGTTAACTCCCTCTGAGATTCCAGAGGCAGGTCACATCTCTCAGAGCCTTTTTTCCAAGTTCTTTGCAGACTCACCTCTGCATCAGTTACATTTGGTTCACATTTGTTCATGATTGAGATTTGCTCCTCATCCTTAACAGTGGGTTTTTTATGATGATGATCAAATAAGAAAAAGATAGTAGACTGATATGGTACATGGGACGATACCGGTGTTAGCCCTAGTTTGACAGTTTTCTGTTACTCTCTGTGAGACCTTGTCTGCACTGGTGGTGGGGGGGATCGATCTAAGATATGCAACTTCAGCTACGAAAATAGCATAGCTGAAGTTGATGTATCTTAGATCGACTTAGAATCACTTACTTCATGTCCTCACAGTGCGGGATTGATGGCTGCTGCTCCCCTGTTGACTTTTTTTCCGCCTCCCACTGAGCTGGAGTTCAGCAGTCGATGGGAGAACGATCGGGGATTGATTTATCACGTCTACACTACATGTGATAAATCGATCCCCAATAGCTTGATCGCTACCGACCGATCCAGCTGGTAGTGTAGATGTACGCTTAGAGGAGACTGATGACAAAAGCTGCTGCACTAATGGGGGATTGGAATAATGAAAACATGAATGGGAAACTTTCCCAAAAGTGTTTCTTTTTCCTAATGTTTAAGAAACTTGAATTTATACAATTACAGACATTCAGGGTATACAAATTCTCACTAATATTAAATAAAGAGAATATCTGTGTTTATAAAAATTGAGAATACTTTGATTATTAAATTTAAATTTTAAATGATAAAGACAATGAGAGAGAAAATAAATTTATTGCAGCCATTTAGTAAAGACCAACGATGCCTGTGATGAGAGAAAAAATAACAGTGGAAGCTCCTTTTGCAAAATAACCAAGAGATGAAAATAGACTCTAAGCAGGATAGAATTTATTTTTTCCCCAAATTTTCTGAATGATCAAGGTGTGTTAGACAACTAAAATGATAACTAGCTTGCTTTGACAGGTGTTTACAGGTTGTATTTTGGCTTATTTTTCTCACTTATGTAAAAATGTAACTCCTAGTTCCAATAAGGAGAATTATAATTAAGTTCCACTATAAAACCCCAGCCATATCAATTGATCATTGATGTAAAAGTAAATTGGTGATATTGTTTCATTGAATTAATATAATTTATATTCATTTTTAACCTCCTAGTTTAGTGTAACTGATTTGTTTTCTGTGACTGATTTGTGATCTCATTGTAGCATATAATATTGGGTATGTAGTGCACATTGTAATGTACTTTGTACATATATAACATCAGACATGAATATTATATCCTCATACAGTTTTGTCCTTCAGTCATTTGCTCTTCTACCTCCTTTTAGTACTAAACCTCATGGTCCTGGCATAGGATGTGATATTTAACAGACTGGAGCTGGTGACAGTGTTATTAGCAAAAGTTACCTCAAATTAGAATACAATAAAGCAAGCCTCTTGTTTTGTTTTTAAATTTTGATCTGTGATCATATGAATTTAAGAGTCTTTTCATGCAACTACTTGAATAATTTTATAATGAATCATAGACTATCAGGATTGGAAGGGACCTCAGGAGGTCATCTAGTCCCACTACTTGCTCAAAGCAGGGCTAATCCCCAGACAGATTTTTACCCCAGCTGTCTAAGTGGCCCCCTCAAGGGCTGAACTCACAACTCTGGGTTTAGTAGGCCAATGCTCAAGCCATCAGCCCTGTTGAGATTTCAGCCAACAGTCCTATAATTGTTACTTCAGAGTAGAAGGAATCCAAGATTACTATTGACTATTATAAACTAGGGCTTTCGATTCATCCCAGTTAACTCACGTGATAAACTCAGAAAAATTAATCGTGATTTAAAATCTTAATCACAATTAACTTCACTGTTAAACAATATAATATCAATTGAAATTTATTACATATTTTGGATGTTTTTCTGCATTTTCAAATATATTGTTTTAAATTACAACACGGAATACAAAGTGGAATGTGCTCACTTTGTAGTATTATTTTTATTACAAATATTTGCACTGTAAAATGATAAACAAAAGAAATCGTATTTTTCAATTCACCTCATACAAGTACTGTAGTGCAATCTCTTTACTGTGAAAAATGTAACTTACAAATGTAGATTTTTTTGTTACATAACTGCACTCAAAACAAAACAATGTAAAACTTTAGAGCCTATAAGTCCACTCAGTTCTACTTCTTGTTCAGCCAATCGCTAAGACAAAGAAGTTTGTTTACATTTACGGGAGATACTGCTGCCTGTTTCTTGTTTACAGTGTCACCTGAAAGTGAGAACAGGTGTTCGCATGGCACTTTTGTAGCCAGCATTGCGATGTATTTATGTGCCAGATATGCTAAGCATTTGTATGACCCTTCATGCTTTGGCCACCATTCCAGAGGACATGCTTCCATGTTGATGATGCTCATTTAAAAAATAGTGCAATAATTAAATTGGTGACTGAACTCCTTAGAGGAAAATTATACGTCTCCTGTTCTGTTATACCCGCATTCTGCCATATAGTTCATGTTATAGCAGTCTTGGATGATGACTCATCAGGTTTGTTTTAAGAACACTTTAACAGCAGATTTAACAAAATACAAAGAAGGTACCAATGTGAGATTTCTAAAAATAGCTACAGCACTCAACCTAAGCTTTCACAATGTGAAATGTTTTCCAAAATCTGAGAGGGACAAGGTGTGAAGCATGATTTCAGAAGTCTTAAAAGAGCAACACTTTGATGCAGAAACTACAGAACCAGAGCCAGCGTGTAGATGTTAATTTTACTCACACAGTGCAGAGCTAACTTCTATAGCATAACCTCCATTCAGCAAGGTACTTAAGCACATGCGTAATTTTACACAAATGAATACATTCATTAAGGTCAACATCAACAGGACATCTCACTTGGTGCACACGTGCCTTGCTGAGCATAAGATAAACCCTGCGGTTCACCCGTCTTCCTAACAGAGGCAAACACTCTAATTTATTTCATCTTGGGCAAAACCAAAAACCAACCGACAAATCAGCCCCAAAAGAGAGCAACAGAGAGAAGACCAATACATGCAAATATCTACAATTGTGCAGTTTGCACTCCACACAAATTCAAATAATTAAAAAAATCTTATTGGTAACAGGCAAATTTCTCAGGAGTGAAAGAATGGTAAGTAAAACAGAAAAGTTCTGGGAGTGCAGTGAAAGTTTTGCACATATCGAATGACATACCACAAAAATATATCAACAACATATATCCACGCTGTAGGATAGTATATTTAATTTTACATTAAGATTTCTAACATTAATTAAAAAGATGGAGGCTAGTATACCTAGGCCAGAAAGGTACCTTAGTTAATCATGAAGATAACTATTCCCACACAATAAAACTATCCCCATTTTCACGAGGGAGTTGTTCAATTTTTAAATAAGAACAGCAACATTTGGAAATTTCAGATTAATTCTGATATAAATAAAAAAAATTCCTGACGGTTAGAAAGGTACAACCACATTCAGACACGTAGTGTCGCTGTTCACTAAAGAAACGATCTGACAGTAATTAAAATTGAACTCCTTCCGTCAGCGAAGGAAAATTACGGTCATTCAGAGCCTGGTGTCTGGATTGAAATCTGTACACGGATATTACAGGTTTTTTTCCCTCATCTACTTTAATATCTACGAAAGGAGAGAACTTAAAAGAAGGCAAACTGCGTCAGCTATGGCTGTTTCATGGGGAGACTCCCTGGTAAGCAGGCAGCTGCTGCGGCTGCTTCTGTTGCACACGGCCTGGGAGGTGGGCAGCGGCCAGCTCCGGTATTCCGTGCCAGAGGAATCCAAACACGGCACCTTTGTGGGCCGCCTGGCCCAGGACCTGGGGCTGGAGGTGGCGGAGCTGGTGTCTCGGATGTTCCGGATGGTCTCCAGCGGCAGGAGAGACTATTTTGAGGTAAATTTGCAGAGCGGCGTTTTGTTTGTTAATTCGCGACTAGACAGGGAAGAGCTGTGCGGCCAGAGCCCCCTGTGCGCCATTGACCTGGAGGTGATAGTGGACAAACCGCTGAGGATATTTCACGTGGAAGTGGAGATACAGGATATAAACGACAATGCTCCTGTGTTCCCCGTAAATGAAAAAAATCTATTTATTTCAGAATCCAGACGCCCAGGCTCGCGATTTCCACTAGAGGGCGCGTCTGACGCAGATATTGGTACAAACTCTCTGCTAACCTATAAACTCAGCCTAAATGACTATTTTGATGTAGATTTGCAGAAAAATAACGAGCAAAGAAAATCGTTAGTCCTTCTGTTAAAGGAACCTCTGGATAGAGAGGAAACCTCTGAGCATAGTTTATTACTCACTGCTACTGATGGGGGCAAACCGGAGCTCACCGGCACAGTTCAGCTGATGATCAAGGTGCTGGATGCCAATGATAACGCGCCTGTATTTAATCAATCTGTCTATGAAGTGCGTTTGTTAGAAAATGCGACTAATGGGACATTAATCATTAAACTCAATGCAACCGATTTAGATGAGGGAATTAATAAAGACATTTCATATTCATTTAGTAATTCTTTTAATCCTAATTTAAGAAACATGTTTAGTCTAGATCCAAACACTGGTGAAGTAAGATTTAAAGGAGAATTAGACTTCGAAAATATCAGTTTATATGAACTACAAATCGAAGCAACTGATAAAAGTGCTTTCCCCTTGACTGGACATTGCACGCTGGTGGTGGAAGTTTTAGACGTGAACGATAACGCCCCTGAGCTGGCCGTGACTTCCCTTTCTCTGCCGGTGCCGGAGGACGCTCCCCCGGGGACAGTGGTGGCTCTTATTAGCGTCTCTGACCGAGACTCGGGAGACAACGGCAAAGTCACCTGCTCCATCCCCCCGAACCTGCCCTTTCGACTCGTCTCCACCTTTAAAAATTATCACTCGCTGGTGCTGGCGGAGGCCGTGGATCGGGAGCGAGTGTCTGAATATAAGATCGTGGTGACAGCCAGAGACCAAGGGGCCCCGTCTCTCTCGGCCAGCAGCAGCATTTTGGTGGCGATCTCGGATGTGAACGATAACGCCCCCGCTTTCCCTCAGCCCGTTTACACGGTGTTTGTGAAGGAAAACAACCCGCCCGGGGCCCATCTCTTGACCGTGTCGGCCTGGGACCCGGACCTGCGGGAAAACGCCTTTGTGAGCTACTCGGTGGTGGAGCGAAGTGTGGGAGAGCAGCCCCTGTCCAGCTACATCTCGGTGCACTCGGAGAGCGGGCAGATCTATGCCCTGCAGCCCTTGGACTACGAGGAGCTGCAAGTGCTGCAGTTCCAGGTGAACGCGAGGGACGCCGGGTTGCCGTCGCTGTGCGGGAACGTGAGTGTGCAGCTCTTTGTCCTGGATGCAAATGACAACGCGCCCGCAGTGTCCCCGGCTGGCTCTGTCGGCGGCTCGCCAGGGCCCGAGCTGGTTCCGCTGTCTGCCGGCGCAGGGCACGTGGTGGGCAAGATCCGAGCGGTGGATGCGGATTCCGGCTACAACGCGTGGCTTCGCTACGAAGTGCAGGATCCCGGGGCTGCGGGGCCTTTCCGGGTGGGTGTGTACAGCGGGGAGATCAGCACGACGCGGGCGTTGGAGGAGGCGGACGGCCCCAGCCAGAGCCTCGTGATCCTGGTGAAGGACCATGGGGAGCCGTCGCTGTCCGCGACAGCCACTGTCAGCCTGTCCCTGGTGGAGAGTGCCCAGGCTGTGAGATGGGACTCGAGGCCAAGGGGCGGGAGCGAAGGGCCCTTGGTTGACATGAACGTGTCTTTAATGATCGCCATTTGCTCGGTGTCCGGGCTGTTTGTGCTGGTGATTGTCGTGTACGTTGGCCTGAGATGCCACCCTGGTCCGGAAGTTATGTGCGGGCCTGGGAAAGCCACCGTGGTGTGCGCGAGCGAGGTGGGGAGTTGGTCCTATTCCCAGCGCCAGAGCCGGAACTTGTGTGTAGGGGAAGGCTCCGCCAAGAATGATCTCATGGTTTTCAGCCCCAACTTCCCTAACTCTGCAGAGAACGGGGACAAAGAGAAACATCAGGCGATGAAGCCGAATCTCTGTGGAACGGTTAGTGAGGATGTTCTTTTTTTATGTCTGAAATTATCTAATCTTTTTCTAATTTAGGAGAGAATTTAAGGCTGTTTGAAAGTTTCTAAATATTTTACAAACGGTCTATTAAAATTAAAACGAATTCGTGTCAAAGTATTCCAAATGTCGCTGACCTCGGCAGGAGAAATGGCTCAGGGGAGTGTTATTCTGTGTGAATAGTGACTCCCTCCTCCTCACCCCCCATTTAATTTGAATTAATGTAAGAACCTGGAATGGCGATGAAAATGGTCCTGTTTATATTCTATATAGAGACCCCAGACGCATTCTGGACTCGGCGCTCCGCTCTTTCAAATGCAATTTCAAAACTGCAAGGCAGAAAATACTACATCACGATAGTTCATCTTCTGTAAACTCCCATTGATTTATATGGAACCAATTTCCCACAATTTTCACCAGCTTCACTCTCCTCTTATTTTGACCTTCTCAGTGATCAAACATTGAGTCGGTGTCAGCAATTTTCAGTGCCTAGTCAATACATTCTGTATAGAAATGATGCCTATTTTGTAACGTATTCTTTTTCAGTGGTGACACAGAAAGAAAAATCAGATTTCTTAGTATGTGTCTTTAACCTCAAGGGCACCTTTCTTCTCTTTGATTCCCTTATGGTAGCTATGCTGTCCTACTCGAATTTTATCACTTTTCTCTTTTACCTATTGGATAGTATATTTTCCTTACAATGAAGTACAGGAACACCATCCGGGAAACGTTTTTTTAAATTATATTTGCTTCTTAATTATCGTTCCAGGGTCCTTTATTACACTAAATCACTTGAGGTTTCAGTGGAGCATGGTGAACGAAATCATTGAATAATATTACCCTATATTCAAGGTGTATTTCTGAAATAACTCGTCTTGCTCACAGGAAAAAAAGTACTAAAATAGATTAGTATTATCTGTTGGCACTACAAGCGGGTCACTAGAATCATAGGGCCTGTACTTATAGGTCCTAGATGTTTGATTAACAACAGCTAATGCCTCTCCTCTAGTTATCTCCCAACAGTATTGTTTTATCAGGTGTGATATAGATTATCATTCCCTATAATATTCAGTTATTATCCCATGATAATGAACACTAACTAATCTTATGAAGAGAAGCATGTACTTTTTGAAGAAAGGTATCACCATTATTTACTCCAATGGAATGGTTTTTTGACATTTATTTCAGTGATTGAAGAGAGAGAATTGTTTTTATTACCTATTTCCCGCTGATTGTACATCCATATACCTGAGTCATTTCAGTTGTTGTTTTCCAGATTTTATTTCTTGTCTGATATTGGGTCAGGGAAAATTATCTGTCTTTGGTCATATCTTTGGTCATAGTTCTTTATAAATTTTATGGGTATATGCTGGTAAGAATAATTGTTGACTTAACCCCCATCCCCAGCAAAATATGGGACCATTTTTCTAACGAATTTTACAGGATTGAAAGTTGGATAAAATATAAATTAAACTAATATAGAGTAAGATCACAGGAACATTGGGATTGCCAGACTGGATCAGACCAAAGGGATATTTAGTCCAGTATCCTGTCTCTGACAGTAGCGAGTAGTAGATGCTTCAGAGGAAGGTATGAGAACCCCACAACAGGCACGTGTGGGATATTCTACCCCACTTTTAGGTATCATTCTGATCTCTAATAATTAGAGATTGTCTTAAACCCCGAAGCAAATGGTTTAATAGCCCTCCCAGAAACGTTGTGGTATTATGATAATTGGCCATTCTTGATATTCATATAAATATTCAACCTCTTTATGAATCTTGTTAAATTCTTGATCTCAAGGACTTTCTGTGGCGACAGGTTCCCCAGTCTAATTACATTTTGTGTGAAAAGGTATTTCCTTGTATTGGTTTTGAATGTCCTACCTCTTAATTTAATTTAATATCCCCTTGTTCTTGTACTATGAGACAGGGGGAACAGAGGTTCCTTTTCTAGGCTATTTTTTATTTTATATCATCTCCTTTCTAAGGTAAACAATCCCAATCTTTTCAATCTCTCTTAACATAAGACCTTTTCCAGGCCTTGACCATTCTCTTCACCCTTCTCTGAACGTCTTTCAGTTGTGCAATATATTTTTTTTGAGATTAGTGGGCTAGTGCTACACACAGTATCCAAATGAGGCCACGCTATTGATTTATGTAACGGCTTATAATATTTTGCATATTATTCTCTATCCCATTCTTGGTGCATCCTAACATCTTGTTGACTTTTTGACGGCAGCTGAATATTGAGCACAGGTTTTTATTAAGCTGTCTACAGTATCGCCCAAGTCCCTGTCTTGGGTTGATACAGTTCATTTAGAACTTTATAAGGTGTAGATGTAGTTTATTTCCTTCCCTCCAATATGCTTTCCTTTGCATTTGTTGACATTACATTTCATTTGCCATCTTGTTGTCTATTCATCTAGCTTGTTGGAGTCTCTCTGAAGTTCCTGACCCGTCTGCTTTGCTTCCGACTAACCTAAATAAGTTTGTGTCATCTACATATTTTGATACCTGAATTTATTTCATTTCCTTCCAGGTAATTAAATATTAAACAACACAAAACCTAGTTCAAAACCTTTAGGAACCCCTGTTAACTTTTGCGATGATGCAGCTTGACCACCAACCTTTGGTTTCTGTCTCGTTGACAGTTTTTGATCCAAGATAATACTTTGCCTGTCACCTCAACACTACTTAGCTTCCTTAGTTGCCTACATGCAACTGTGTTAAATCTCTTTTGTAAGTCTAAATAAATTGTGTCAGCTGGTTATTTTTTATCCACTATTTTATTGACATACTCAAAGAATTCTAAAAGATTAGCCCGATTCGATATTCCATTGCAGACTCCATGCTGTTTAGACCCTGACATGATTATATCTGTGTTGTTGCCTGCCCTTTCAGGCAAGCGGATATTGGAAGCCAATAGCTTGCACGTGACACCGTCAAGGTGATGAAATATGTATATATAAAATAGTCTTCAAATGCGGGCTTCCTCACTTAAGAGGAAACATATGGCTCTCCGGTCTTTTTCCATGGTGGAGAGAAATTATCAGGGGCCAACAGCCCAAACTTAATTGCCTACGAGAGATGGCAGATAACCCAAGCTTTTTCCAGTTGTGGAAAACCGTGTTGTGTTCTTTAGTGTTTATGTAAGTAGTGGACATGTTCCTGCCTTCTGGCTATGGCGTGGAGCCTTTTTTTTTTCTTGTTGGTCAATGAGCTCTCTCTGGCAATGCATGAAGAGCACGCGTCCATATGGATTATTTTAGCTGAGTATATCAACTGCCTTTGATATCGTTGAGAGTGAGGTTTTGTGGACCCTGGCAGGGTTGGATGGATTTGCTCTTGATTATTTACCTTTCTCTGTGAGGTGGCCCAGAAGGTATACATTTTCTGATTTCTCATCTGACTAACGGTAGCTCATGTGGGTTATTGCAGCGTTCTAATCTTTCCTCCTAACTTTTAGGTGAAGGCGTTACAGGAAATAACGAAACATCTTGAGCTTTGATTACTTGGGAAAATCAGGAAACTTCAACTAATGCAAAATATGTTTCACCCGATTGTTAAGAGACGCTCCTGGCAGAGGGCCTGCTACACTCCCTGCACCGTTGACTGTAGTAGTGTTCAGCTCCCGAATACAATTGAAGATATTGGTTCTCAACTTCAAATGCCAAATGGCACCTGAGTACCTCAGAGATTGTCTGGCCCCTTGTCTTGATATGCCGCATCAATTGAGATCAGCCTAGGCTCTTGAACCAACAATTTCCTGGTTTCAGTAGACCTACCAGGTCATGAATATATACATTTCACACATTAAGACGTGGTCATAGTTGAGATATTTCAGAATTATTTCCAGCAAAGTTTATTATATCTTATGTTTCAAGCTACTAACATTTTGCCGTTATAAAAAAAAGGGGACATGGTTGTTAATAGCAATCGTTATCGGGTAATTATGAGTATGTGTCTTTGCGAATATGCGCGCGCTAAGCGTCATATATTTATGGTGCAATGGTTATTTAAAAAGCAATTAATCCGTTTCAGATTTGAATATAGAGACAATATATACCAAATTTACAAAATATTCGATGTATATAAAAATAGGACAAAACAGCATTTATTTCAATAGCAGGCTAATGATAAAAGGAACTAGTGGAAAATAGCAAGCGGTACAATTAATGGGTTAGTAAAATATTAGAAATATTTCTGAATCAAGAAAAATAGTTACTGAGATTTAGAAAAATTGAAAGGCATGATTTGCAATTGTACTTACACATTTAGTCACAAGGTGTCGCTGTCGCCTAAAGAGACATTCCAGAAAGAAAGAAACACACAGCTCCTCCCCCAGAAGCCCTGAAAAATCCTGCCTCTCTGCGCGTGACGCGGGCTCCCGGATTGCCAGGCTTGGATTAAATTAAACTGCTTTCAAAGCGCATCTTCCTCATTCACTGGAGTCTGCTGGTCCTTCAGTTAAATCGCTGATTCATAAACCGGCACCGCCCCGCGTCCGCGATGGCTCTTTTCCGGAGAGACGCCCTGGTAAGCAGGCAGCTGCTGCGGCTGCTTCTGTTGCACACGGCCTGGGAGGTGGGCAGCGGCCAGCTCCGGTATTCCGTGCCAGAGGAATCCAAACACGGCACCTTTGTGGGCCGCCTGGCCCAGGACCTGGGGCTGGAGGTGGCGGAGCTGGTGTCTCGGATGTTCCGGATGGTCTCCAGCGGCAGGAGAGACTATTTTGAGGTAAATTTGCAGAGCGGCGTTTTGTTTGTTAATTCGCGACTAGACAGGGAAGAGCTGTGCGGCCAGAGCCCCCTGTGCGCCATTGACCTGGAGGTGATAGTGGACAAACCGCTGAGGATATTTCACGTGGAAGTGGAGATACAGGATATAAATGACAATGCTCCTGTGTTCCCCGTAAATGAGCAAAACCTGAGTATAGCAGAATCACTAACGCTTCCAGGTTCGCGTTTCCCACTAGAGGGCGCGTCTGACGCAGATATTGGTACAAACTCGCTGTTAACCTATAAACTCGGCCCAAGCGAACATTTCACCATAAAGGTGCAAACTAATGAAGAGCAAAGTAAATCTTTAGTTCTTGTTTTAAAGCAATCACTGGACAGAGAGGAAACCCCTGTACATCATTTATTACTCACAGCCACTGACGGTGGCAAACTGGAGCTCACCGGCACAGTTAGGCTGCTGATCACGGTGCTGGATGTGAATGATAACGCCCCTTCTTTTAACCAGTCTAGTTATAAAGTTCGATTATTAGAAAATGCAGCTAAGGGAACAATGGTAATTAAAGTGAACGCAACCGACTTAGATGAGGGAATTAATAAGGATATTTTATATACACTTCGCGGTGTTACTCAATCTAGTGTAAGTGCCACCTTTAGAATAGATTCAAATACTGGAGAGATCAGTGTAAATGGAGAACTGGATTTCGAAAACACTAAATTACACGAAGTTCAAGTAGAGGCCACTGACAAAGGTAATTTCCCATTATCCGGGCACTGCAATGTTTTCGTAGAAGTGTTAGATGTTAACGATAATGCCCCCGAGTTAACAATAACGTCTCACTCTCTACCGGTGCCGGAGGACACTCCCCCGGGGACAGTGGTGGCTCTTATTAGCGTCTCTGACCGAGACTCGGGAGACAACGGCAAAGTCACCTGCTCCATCCCCCCGAACCTGCCCTTTCGACTCGTCTCCACCTTTAAGAATTATCACTCGCTGGTGCTGGCGGAGGCCGTGGATCGGGAGCGAGTGTCTGAATATAAGATCGTGGTGACAGCCAGAGACCAAGGGGCCCCGTCTCTCTCGGCCAGCAGCAGCATTTTGGTGGCGATCTCGGATGTGAACGATAACGCCCCTGCTTTCCCTCAGCCCGTTTACACGGTGTTTGTGAAGGAAAACAACCCGCCCGGGGCCCATCTCTTGACCTTGTCGGCCTGGGACCCGGACCTGCGGGAAAACGCCTTTGTGAGCTATTCGGTGGTGGAGCGAAGTGTGGGAGAGCAGCCCCTGTCCAGCTACATCTCGGTGCACTCGGAGAGCGGGCAGATCTATGCCCTGCAGCCCTTGGACTACGAGGAGCTGCAAGTGCTGCAGTTCCAGGTGAGCGCGAGGGACGCCGGGTTGCCGTCGCTGTGCGGGAACGTGAGTGTGCAGCTCTTTGTCCTGGATGCAAATGACAACGCGCCCGCAGTGTCCCCGGCTGGCTCTGTCGGCGGCTCGCCAGGGCCCGAGCTGGTTCCGCTGTCGGCCGGCGCAGGGCACGTGGTGGGCAAGATCCGAGCGGTGGATGCGGATTCCGGCTACAACGCGTGGCTTCGCTACGAAGTGCAGGATCCCGGGGCTGCGGGGCCTTTCCGGGTGGGTGTGTACAGCGGGGAGATCAGCACGACGCGGGCGTTGGAGGAGGCGGACGGCCCCAGCCAGAGCCTCGTGATCCTGGTGAAGGACCATGGGGAGCCGTCGCTGTCCGCGACAGCCACTGTCAGCCTGTCCCTGGTGGAGAGTCCCCAGGCTGTGAGATGGGACTCGAGGCCAAGGGGCGGGAGCGAAGGGCCCTTGGTTGACATGAACGTGTCTTTAATGATCGCCATTTGCTCGGTGTCCGGGCTGTTTGTGCTGGTGATTGTCGTGTACGTTGGCCTGAGATGCCGCCCGGGTCCGGAAGTGATGTGCGGGCCTGGGAAAGCCACCGTGGTGTGCGCGAGCGAGGTGGGGAGTTGGTCCTATTCCCAGCGCCAGAGCCGGAACTTGTGTGTAGGGGAAGGCACCGCCAAGAATGATCTCATGGTTTTCAGCCCCAACTTTCCTAACTCTACAGAGAACGGGGACAAAGAGAAACATCAGGAGATGACGCCGAATCTCCGTGGAACGGTTAGTGAAGTCCTATTTTTTTTAGATCGATTACAACATCCTTTTATTATAACAGATATTTGAAGGCATTTTATTGATCAATCATCTCATTTTCATTTTGTGAAATAGTAACAATAGTAATAATTTGATACGAATCTTTCTTCACATACTTTTAAATGGGTTTGTTTGTGTGTTCCTTCTGCGAGGTGGAGCCAGCAGCAAGGAAGGCTGGGTTTAGTGTCGGGGTTCCTTTTCAACAATACAGCACAGAACCAGCTGGAGCCCGTACCCGGTGACCTGGAACAATTACACACCACCCCTTGGCAGCCTGTAAGAGCCAATAGCTCCCCTCTCACAAGCACAGATTCTGAGTTTAGCAAAAGCTTTTAATGATAGGAAGGAATTAACTCCACATTAATTTGGGAAAAAAACACAACTAGGGTTCATAAACACAAACCATGAGCAAAAGACTCACCCCCAGGTAAGTTGGGCAATGTCCTTTTCCCCTCAGGTTCTTAAGTCCAGAAGCCAAAAAGTCCCTCTAACATGCCTGTCCCTTCTTTGTACACCACTCACAGTTGCTGTCCTTGGCCACTGCAGCCCCAGAGTTCAGAGGTACATCCACAGAGTTCATCTCCCACACTGTGTGGAAGTCAGGACGGGGTAAGGAGGCACCCTACATGCTGCACTACTCAGGCTCTTGCTCGTCACCCCAATGGCGGATTGCCATGCCTTTGCAGGGCTCTGCCCTGGCCCTCTCCAGCAGCTTCTCTGCTGGCTGCTTACCACACCTCTCTACCAGTCACCCTGTTTGTCATGCCTCTCTGAGCCAGTTGCCCACTCATCAAGATGTTTTCAGGGCTCAGTGATTGCAGCTTTTAGTGGGAGAGCCTCACTCCTGGTGCATACTGGGCAGTCTCTTGCAATAGAGACACTGTCCCAAAGTACAAAGACCTAGGTATTAATGATTTCAGCTCTGTAGCCTGTAAGAAGAGCCCCAATTGAGTCTAAAGTAGCTCTTTTGTTATACCATGGAGAAAGAAAGGATTAAATGGTATCTAGGACCCTGAAACAGCTCACATCACCAGCTACAAGTACTTGTTGTTGTTGTTTTTTGTTTGTTTGTCCCTCCCTGCCCCCCTTGGGGTTTAGAACCCATGTCCCCTGCCTAGCGAGTGCTGTTCAGATGAGGGTGAGTCCCTCCATTGGGGTATGCCAGGTTCAGTTCTGCTGCCCGTGGTTCACACAACAAGGATAACAACCCTTTATTACTCCTGCCCCAATAACAAGGAGATTGGGGATCCAGCACCAGCCACAAGTGATCATATGGGCAAACAGTCTTGTCATGCTGAGCACCTAGACAGGGTAGGTGTGTCCATGCAAATGAGATCAGCTTCTTAAGTCTTTTTCCACAGCTCACTACTAGATGTCAGAGGGGAGCTCGTCCAGACTCTGCTTACAGTTGCATACCCAGAAGGAAAATAATTGGGATAGAATTATTTTCTATGCATTAAAATCTTATGTTAAATAATATTGTTCTTGATGTACTTTGAGTTATATTATAGAGTAAGTGTTAGGGGTTGCAGTTTGTCCAAAAGAATTTTATCTAGAGATTTGCTTCTAATTGGTCCTTATCCTTATCGTTTATATTTCCTAATGGAAGGCTCGATTTCTACATATGAATTTTTATACTTCTTTGTTTGTAGAATGAAAACTGCAGAATTTATGTCCCCATTTGCACTCTGCATTATTATAGAACCTTCTCCTGGAGTAAAACACTTTTATTTGCTTGGGGAATTATTATAACAATTGCTAGTTTATCTTTTGATTCTCATTAGTTATGACCATCGATAGCCCTATGCTTTACTTAAATAAATAACATTTTTCTCTTAGATAGCAAAATCTATCTGAAGATGCCGAACTACTTTAGAAAAATGTGAATTAAGATTCTGATTCCACTCCTGGAAATCAAGGGCTAACCTCTCATTGACTTCAGTGATGAAGCCTACCAAAAGCCCTGTGGGTTAGATAGGACTGTCCCCATTTGTAGGTGAGATATTCATGTAGGAAAGTGAAATAAATTGCCCATGGTCATACCAGAAGTGTGTGACTAAGGAAGGGATAGAAACCTGACCTCCTGCTTTCCACCCTTCCTCCTTAATCACAAACGTGCCTGTCTTACTCCCTTTAAAATCAGAGAAGAAACTTACCTTGTCTCCCCTGTGAACACAATGGGCAAAAAACCATTGTGTCTTTGGATCTCTTCTTGAAACTGGATTATTTTATTGGTCCATTAATTTAATCTTTATATGGGCATACAGTGCATTTTTTTCCTCAAAATGCAGCATGGAAATGGGTTTACAAGATGCGGAAATTATTATTATGTTCTTTTCTGAGCCCTAAAGTGTTCGTTTATATATTGTAACTAAAATAGTAGTTCACTGAAGCTCTGCCAGCCACAGAAATATCTAACTAAACACTCCTTTTAAAACTTAATTTAAAAATTACTAGTTTTTGCTGAGAAGAAATATCAATAGCATTTTTTGTATTAAGAATGAAGTGTTATTCATACTAAATACTGGTTTGTAATAACTACTCTTCACTCAATAAAGACTCAAGAACTGTTGTTCACTCAAGGCACTTTTCTTCACATACGATGGATGCTTTTATCTTATTTTAAATATATTGCGCTATTAATAGTTGTAAAACAGACTGCCATCCCCTTGGAAGCAAAAATATTAATCTACCCCCTCCTAGTAACAGAAACTAGTTAACTTAATGGAGAGGAGGAAGTATCTTGTCAAAAGTAGGTGTAAACATTGTGTACTGCTGTGGAATTTTTTTCTTGGATTTTGTTTCACTCTTGAACATTGATTTGTATGAGAATTGTTATTAATCATAAACTTTATGTAGGAAAGTATATTGTTACCTTTACCTTATTTTCTCTGATACTGCAAAAGTTGCTTGCAGATTCTAGTTTCCAGGTTTTAACTTTGTTTTCCAATATTGGATTATAGAATATAAGATAATTTAAAACTGTATTATTTCTCAGAAAATTACCTTACATTATAGTTTTCCTGGTTCCCTTTTCTAACAAAAGACTGTGGACAATAAAAATTTGATTTAAAACAGTTGCAAAATTTAATAATTTTTATATTCAAGTTTACAGAATTGCAAATGGGAAAAGAAAGAAAATAAATATTAAATAATAAGGAAGATTAAAGAAAATATGTTTAGACATTCTCCAGATTTGGTCACATGATAAAATAGGCCCCATTCCCCCCTTAAACAGTAAGGATGCTGGACAGGATGGGACTTGTCTCCATCTGACAACAACATGGAATGTGGGCATGCTGAAGAGGACACAGATAGCACTTCCCACTTTCCACACTAAAGAGGGGAGTTATTAGTCTCTCTAGGTGTTTCCTGCTTGGGGTAGGAACTGTCAGCTGTGAATACTTTCCTCTCAATAGGAGGAGATAGGAGTTGGCCCTGGCATTTTCCCCTTTATGGAGCCATTTTGTTGTGATGTAGTCCTTAGGCATACAAAGGGCACTATCCCTGTATTTCTTGTGTGTCCAAAACTTCCAGTGATTTTAGCTGATAGAGACAAGGGGGTGAGGTAGTATCTTTTATTGGACCAACTTCTGTTGGTGAAAGGGTAAGCTCTTGAGCTTCACAAAGCTCTTGTTCAGGTCTATGGAGCTCAGTCCAACAAAAGATTACCTCACCTACCTTGTCTTCCTCATATCCTGGGACCAGCACCACTACAACAACACTGCTGACAATGATTTTGATGGGAGTTGTAGGCATACCAGGACTGAAGTTCAATGGACTAAAATTTCACAACATAACCCTCTGCCCCACATCAGCATGATAATAAAAATGTTCTCTAGTGACATCATCAGTGAAAACAGTGCCCTCAGGTGAAAATAGTTTCTTCAGTTGTGTAATATGTGCCAGTGGTCTACTAGGTGATCTAATAACTTGTCTGGGGCTATGGTTAATTGCTCTCATATCCCTTGATTCCTCTCTTATCTTGATTCTTCAGCACAGGTCACCTTGGTATGGCTTGTGGCACTTAGATACCATGATGATAGCTCTTTTAGAAACAGTACTACAGACAGATGGACAAGGAGATAGATTAAGAAAGTAAATGGCTAGAGTGAAGGCAGCAGAAATGGCAATCTCAGGTGGACAAACTATGATAAACAGTTTAAATTTTATTCAGCGGCTGTTTCGGAAATAAGACAGGGCTTCTTCACTTGTATCGGAGCATCCTCGTGTTCTGATCAGTGGAAGTGCTCTGGGAGGAGAACAGCCTGGTAAGTTCAGGCTAGCTTCATAGATATTATCAAGTGCTTTCAGACTAAGCTTGGCTTTTTAAGAGCAGAACCATTGCTGTAGACAAGGTTGAGGGTGCAGCAATGGGTGGTTTCTTTCTTTCTTTCTTTCTTTCTTTCTTTCTCATTCAGAGTCACTTATTAAGGTTCTAGATATGCTCAGAGAGCACTGGGTTACTCCTCTGTGAACAGGGTCCTTGTTACTCTTAGTTGTTGGAGGATGAGTTCCATTATTGGTGGATATTAAAACGTCTCCCGTAGGTAAGGTAGTATGCTAGCACCTTCTAGAAAGCAGTTGTTAGGCTTCTTGTCAGGATGCCATTGCTTGATGATGATAATCACATTTATTATTTGCATTTGCTAATGGCCCTTTTACTAATACATGGTATCATGACCATGGAATGGTTCGTGATCATAAATGCCAACCTCAGGGGCGACTTTAAAAAACAGGGCAGACACCCCAAACTGGTTGTATGTTCTATCACTATATTTCAGCAGTCCAGTAACATTCATTTTCACTTGAGGTGCATTATTAATATTTTATACTAAATGTAATACTTAACTGCTAAAATAGATGCTTACAATTTTTTTATGAGAGGGTGTATCACCTCCTGACATGGCTAGATATTTACCATCACCTTGTACATGTTGGTTTAATTAAAACATCTTTATTACATATTGTCATTCTGACCTTATCTTTTAGAAGGATATAACCGTGTCTTAGTGGGTCACAACTGAGAATGCCAAATTCAGGACTATCAAGACTAATTCCCCACTCTGGCACTTTGAGTGCAGAAGGCCTGCAAGGACTCTAAAAATTAATACTGGCCACTCCAGGCTTGTATTAAACTCCCAAGGTTACAGCTTTTCTCTGACCTTGGATGGGTAGATGCTGCCACCACCCAAGTGCAAAACCCCTTTGATCACCCAGGAAGGCACACTTGGGAATTTCTTCCTGTGGGGTACCCTCAAGCCCTTTCACCCCCCCCCCGGGGAAGAGCCGAGAAAGAAAAAAAAATCAGCTGTTGCCACCATCTAATTAAACAACATGTGCACCAACCTCTTAAGACACAAAAATCCGATTCTGTTCTCAAAAGGTAAATTATATTAATTAAAAAAGAGAAGAAAATACATCTGGGAACTCATGCTTTTTCTAGATGAAAAAAAACCAACTGCAAGGATTAAGTATCAAGAATAGCTTTCCTGAGGTCCAACTGAAAGGTTACAAGCAAAACAAAAGCACCTGGGGTTAGCACAGAGAAGTTCACAAGCCATAAAGAAATAAAACTAAATAAACCTAATTGCATCTTCCTAGACATTTCCAGACCTACTTAGATACCTGGAGTTTCAAATGAGTAGTTTCTAGGTATGATATTGAGGATTTTTCATACCTGGCCCCAAGCTTCTTACAGCTTAACTGGTGTCCTGTCTGCCTCTCCCCGAGAGAATAATAACAGACAGACAAAAGGGAGTCTTTGTTCGAATTTTAAAAAGTTATAGCCTTCCTATTGGCTCTTTTGGCCAGGTCCCCACTCACTTCCTTTTACCAATGCATAGCAGAGAGACTTTTTAACCCTTTACAGGTAGAGCAATTAGAGAACAGCTACTAAGAGGGATTTCATAACTACTGACTGTCTGGGTGTCCCTAAAAGGGAGCTACCCCCCTCTCTTAATTTATCACAAGGACAAACTGCTGAGAAATAGGGCAGATACACCCCAAGACTGATGGCTAATCCCCCATAGGATATACCAAACCAGCAACAAAAGTAAACTTCTGTTTCACCACACTGGCTAACAAGAAGTCAGAAAAGCAGATTCCTTAGGCATTCCTGTCCTTGTATTACCACTGAAAACCTTAGACTTATAGAGATGAGAGGTTCTTTAAAACCAATCTCTTCAAATAAAAAGTTCTTCTGATCCCAAAGGACCAACCACACACCCAGGTCAATATATAACTTACATCTTACCCAAAAATCATGCTGATACCAGTCCTTTAATATCTAAAAGCTAAAGATTTATTCATAAGAAAGAAAGAAAGAAAGGTGAGAGTTAAAATTGGTTAAAGGAATCAAATACATACAGTAATTGCAAAGTTCAGGCTTGTAGCAGTGATAGAATAAACTGCTGGATTAAAGTCTCTGGTTGCTTCCAAATCATTGGAAGGTGCTCAGTCCATTGGTTAGAATGCTCACATTACTGGAGTCCAGAGGCTGAAGGAGGATAGAGGCTGGAGCAGGATAGAGGCAAAATGGAGGGGTTTCCAGAGCCATTTATATCCTTTGCCATGTGGTGGGAACCCCATTGATTTAAACAAAAACCTCAGCACAGGTAGTGGAGAATCACCGGTGACCAGATTGTGTTTGGAGTCACATGGGCAAGTCACATGTTCATGCCCAATTTCTCTCAGTCATTGCAGGAAGCCATTATCTAGATGCTAGACAGCAAGTTTACAGGACAGTCCACTCAGTATAGATGGGCATCTCCCATGGTCCATTGGAAATTTAGTGTCCTTTTGATGGGCCGCTCATTTTGAATAGTCCCTCCAAGATGTGCTGGCTAACTACTTCATGGATGTTACCCAAGAGCAAACATTTGAAATCCAGGTATACCATAGAGAAAGGAAGGATCAAATGGTATCTAGGACCCTGAAACAGGGGTCACACCACCAGCTACAAGTACCTGTTCTCTCCTCACACCCTCCTCATATTTTAACCAGATAACATCACAAGGAGTCAGTGTGTTCCTGTTACTCATAGGGAATGTTTTTCTACCATCCTTGATATCAGGATGTTCTGGTACCACTTGATATGGGGATGTGTTTGCGTGAGTGCTCTGTGCCTAGCACTTCTTAGGAATGTGTATTTCTGCAATATAAGCCCTGTTCTTTCCTGACTCTGTGAGCAGGTCCTGCCTCTTGCTCACAGCTTGTCTTTGCTTTATATCAGTAAAGCTTCGATTACTATTTTAGCCTAGGACTCAGGAGTCATACCAGTCCTTTGATACAAGATCTTATGTCTCAGGCTCTCTTTCTACTACATAGTCTAAACATTAACATATCCTTACAAGTGGATAGGTATAACAAGTGGGGTTCCACAGGGGTCTGTTTTGGGACTGGCTCTGTTCAATATCTTCATCAACGACTTAGATGTTGGCATAGAAAGTACGCTTATTAAGTTTGCGGACGAACACAAACTGGAGGAATTGCAATGCTTTGGAGGACACGGTTCAAAATTCAAAATGATCTGGGCCAATTTGGAGAAATGGATCTTGAGGTAAAATGGATGAAGTTCAATAAGACAAATGCAAGTGCTCCACTTAGGAAGGAATCAATCCAGTTTCACACATTACAGTGACTGGGAAACGAGACTGTCTAGGAAGGAATATGGCCAGAAAGAGATCTAGGGGCTTAGTGGACCATCAAGCTAAATACGAGTCAACAGTGTGATACGCTGCAAAACAAGAAACGTGATTCTGCGGATGCAATTAACAGGGTTGTTGTAAACAAGACACGAGAATTCATTCTTCCACTCTACTCGGCGCTGGTTAGGCCTCAACTTGGAGTATTGTGTCCAGTTCTGGCCACGGGCATTTCAAGAAAGATGTGAGAAATTGGAGAGGGTCCAGAGAGACAACAAGTGAATGATAAAGGTCTTGAGAACAATGACCTGATGAAGGAAGGCTTGAAAAGATAATGGTTTGTTTAGTTTGGAAAGAGAAAGAACTGAGAGAGGGGACATGATTAGTACAGTTTTCAGGTTCTAAAAAGGGTGTCATCAGGAGGAGGAGAAAACTTGTTCACCTTTAGCCTGTAATGATAGAACAAAGCCAATGGCTTAATGCAGCACAGGGAGATTAGGTTGGACACTTAGGAAAAAAGTTCTAATGGTCAGGGTAGTTTAAACACTGAAGAAATTGCCTAGGGGTGTGTGGAATCTCCATCTCTGGAGATATTAGAGTAGGTTAGATAAATGTCTATCGGGGATGGTCTAGACAGTATTTGGTCCTGCCATGAGGGCAGGGGACTGGACTCGATGACCTCTCGAGGTCCCTTCCAGTCCTAGAGTCTATGAATTTATGAATAAGTCTAACATCTATCTTGAACAGTACTCATGTACAGGAGAACTGGTCTGGTTTCCAGCTATGAATTTGTCAGTGCTCAGTTGATGCCTAGCAAGAGACAGCACCTGGTCTATCATTGTCAAGCATGGAATACTCCTGAGGGAATTTTGTGCCACTGTGAATGTGCAAAATTCACATGTCCTGCAGAATGTTTTTCTCTGCAGAAAATGCTCTTCTGCCCAAGAAGTGCTGCCATTCCACCTTTTACCCATCAGAGGCGGCTGTGGTGCAAAATCAGCATGAGTGGTGCCACAACGGCCTCTGGTGGACAAAAGGCAGAACTGCAGTTCTTCTGGGGCAGAAGGTATTTTCTGTGGGGAAAAAAAATTCCATCCCTGCATAGTGGCACAGAATTTCGCCAGGAGTAGAAGTTCATCACAGCACCCTGCCCGTGGAGCCAGGTTAGGACAGATAGAGTGGGGCACATGGGGTTGCTGGGGTGTGAATGTCACACACTAGGATTCAGAATGGCTAGTAGGGGGACGGAGTGGGGTGCAGACTCAGGAGCTAGTGGTGTGACAGCATTGATCCAGGGTTGAATGGAAGTGGGGGTGCAAGGCTACATGGGAACCAGGAATGTGGGGCTTCAGGGACACGTGGGGATGGGAGAGGAGGCTGCAGATACCCATGGGGGTGTGGGGACAGGGACAAATGTGCCTGACTGTATGGGAGAGGTTTAGTGTCAGCCAACATCTTCATGAGGGAGGCTCCCCAACTCCCTAAAAATCCTGCCTCTCCCCCCACCCAAAATTCCATATTTCTCCCAGCTGCACACAACAACCCTCCAGGTTCACTGCAGGCTCCTTTCCTTTCTCTCTGCTTCTCTGTTATCCCTGACTCCCCCAAGCCTTTGTACTGCTTCTGACAGGTCCAGAAGATAAAGTTCTATATTGTAATTTAAATGGAATATGCATAGTAAGGAATCTATTTGTAAAAAAGAAATTACTAGAATCTTTTTTGTCTGTATTGTTACAGACATACTTGCTGACAGATATTTTGAAATAAATTACCAAAATAGTTGAAATTGGCATGATTATATTGTGTTATTTTGATAAATAAAATATGCAGAATTTTAAAGTATTGTGCACAGAATTTTTAATGTTTTGGCACAGAATGTTTAATTTTTTGGCACAGAAATCCCCCAGGAGTAATGGAACTAGTTTTTCACTCAGAGTGTTATTAGACTGTGGAACTTGTTGCTACGGGATGTTGTTGAGGCCAAGAATTTAGCAAGACACAAAGACGGGTTGGACTTCTAGACAGATAACAAAAATAATCAGAATAATAATAGTTAATGTTAAAAAGTTTTTGAAGGCATATAAAACCTCCAGCTTCAGGGCTTAAGACAATTTCTAAGGTTAGGGGTTAAGATGAGAAATTTATGGAGGACAAAGCAGCAAAGAGTCCTGGGGCACCTTATAGACTAACAGACGTATTAGAGCATAAGCTTTCGTGGGTGAACACCCACTTTGTCAGACGCATTCACCCACGAAAGCTTATGCTCCAATACATCTGTTAGTCTATAAGGTGCCACAGGACACTTTGTTGCTTTTTACAGATCCAGACTACCCCTCTGATACATGGAGGACAAATTATCCCATCTCTTCCTATTGTCTGGTTTCTTTCACTTTTCTCTGAAGCATTTGTTATTGCCTTGTTGGAGACACGATACTAGACAGGTCTGATCCAGAATTACATTTTTTATGTTCCTGTGATCCAATCTTCTTGACCCCAATCAATATAGCTTTATACTTGGATATGGTAAGGATACTGTATTTATCTTGTATATCAGTCCTCTCGTGCAATGGATGAAGATCAAGTGTCCATATTGATTATTTTTAGACAATTCTTTCAGCTGCCTTTGAAAGTCTTGACAATAAGATTATTGACATGGCTGTTAACACTGGCCAGGTTGAAGAGTGAGTTGGCTTTGATTGACTTAATTCCTTTTTCTGTGAAAGGATTTAGCACTGGATGGTTTCTTACCAGCCCAAGGGGACTCATGGATTACTATTCTTATCCCTCCTTTTCAATGTGTACATCAAGCTTTTAGGGAACATAGTGAGGCAGTTTCACCTGTGAAGGTCTTCAGATGGTTCAGTTGCTAGGAGTTATGATGCTTGGGTAACATGCAGATTATTCTGGTTGGATTGGCAGAAATAATTGGAAGAAATGGCAGAAGTAGTGTCCTTTTTCTAAGACTGGAGTGTTGGATCATTTTTTGTTTCTGTGATTCATAGATCGTAGTTTCTATAGAATAGTTTAGTCCACAGTTTCTGTGGAATCTTCAGGTGCTTCTAGAAATCTAGTTAGCAATGACTCAGAGTGGCTTTTGCCATTTATCCTTGGCCAGGGAGTTGCATCCTTTTATTTTGGATGTAGTCTGCACCACAGTAATCTATGCTTTTATCATTTCCATTGGATAACCTGCTAGACATCCAGAAACATCAGCTATTGCAGAACATAGTTGCCTGCTTGATGATGCTTCTCACAGAGTGTGTATTATCCTCGTTCTGCATTAATAGTATTAATTTGCACTTCGCAGCTTAATTCTATGTGCAATTTAGGTTGTTGAATTTAGGCTATTAAGGTCTAAATATTTTATTTCTTAGGTATCTCAGGGACTGGCTCTTTCCTCGTACAATCAGAAGTAAAATCAGATTGCCTGTCTGCTCCACTGAGATCAGCTGAGGCACCTGAACTCAGAGGATCCTAATTAAAATTGGGAGGGGACTGGAAGCCAGATATTTTTCACTGTGGGGCCCCTGGATCTAGAACTTGCTGACTATTAGTGCACCAGAACATGAGTGTATTGACCTAGATGACATAACTCATAGCCTATCAATTTTCAAATAATTTTTTGGTGAAGGAGAGTTGATGGAAGTCATTGATGGTGATGATAGTCTGAGGCCATTTCTGCACTACAATCTTATGTTGACTCAAGTTACATGGATATACAACTGCTGCAGTTAGTTCTTCGCTTGCATGTGTGCATACTTGACTCCTTGTGTTGGTGGTGTGCATACTCACTAGGCATGCTTGTGTCGATGCAGTGTGGCACACTAGGGGTAGGTATCCCACTGTGCAACTCACCACTGTTGGGAAGTTTTGACTATGTATGATGGGGCCAAAGCAAGTCAACTCAGTGGTGACTGGGAGCATGGGGTCAACTTCTCAGTTTGCAAATGTCTCCATCACATAAAGGTATCTGTATCCCATAATTTTTGCACCTTTTTTCAAAATATTAAAAACCTGTATGCCCCTTGAAGTCTTTAAACCATGATTTGAGGACTTCAATAGCTCAGACATAGGTTAGGGATTTGATACAGGAGTGGATGGGTGAGATTCTGTGGCCTGCGTTGTGCAGGAGATCAGACTAGATGATCATAATGGTCCCTTCTCATCTTAAAGTCTATGATTCTATGATCATCTCTGATAGAAGCATGGAGCCTACACAGCTCTACACTATTGTCATGAGCATTGCAAGCACAGGATGCACAATTCTGTAGTATTTGCAGAGACAAAGTAAGAACTAAATGACTGGGGAAAATGATGATTTATTGGAGGACAGATTGCTGTGGAACACAGTGAGAACCAATTCCAGGTTGTTGTTGGCATTCATGGAGCAGCTGCAGATGGAATGCCACTTCTGGGCCCAAGAAACAAGCACTGACTGGTGGAATTGCATCATAATGCAAATTTGGGACATTGAGCAGTGGCAGAACTTTTGGAGGCACAAGGCCACATTCCTGGATCTGTCCACTGAGCTCACCCCAGCCCTCCAGCACATACACACCAAAGATGCCAGTGTCTGTATGCTGCTAGTCTGTGTACTGCAAAGGTGCCTGCTGAAGTTCTCACTGAGTGGCATGGGAAAGTGTCCCACCACAGAAGAAGAAATAAGGCAGCCCTCCCTAGAAACTTTGGGCAGAGGATTGCAGAGTACCTCCATGAAAGTTTCATCAAGTTCTCTCAGGAGAGAGAGAGGGACATACCTGTGAACATAAACTAACTGCTCGATAGGTCCCCCCAGTCCTGCCTAACTTTGGATGGGAAAGAAAAGCAGATAGCAGCCTTACTTCTCTTGGTTGTACCACTACCCCTTCTAGCACAAGTATATTAATTAAAAGCCAAATGTTGTGTCCTGCTTCTTTGGGGGTGCCATCCTTGTAATTGAAAATTTATCTACACACTTACCCAAGTTTCCTTCTCCTGCATCAAGTTCATCTGTGCTCAAACGGCTGAAATGGCTGTACTATGGTGGTGTCAAAAACAGGTCCTGGCATGCTGTGTAGCTGGATCCCCCTGTTGCCTGTCTCTCATGCCCCTCCTCCTTTTACTTTTCCACCACTTTTTTCTCCTCACTGTACATGACAGGCCTGTGACTCAGGCTTCTTGGAGGTATCCACAGTGCTGTGGTGTTGTCTCTGCTGAGTCTGGCATGCAGCTCTGTGTAAAAACAGCAGGTCTGCAGCATGGCATGAGATCAATTATTGGCCTCCCCAATCTTCTGGTATGCCTACCACAGCTCCTTGGCTTTCATGTGGCACTGCTGCTGAGCCCTGTCATAGACCTTCTCCTGCATCCCCTGATCAATCTGCTCATAGATGTTTCTATGGCTGGTTCAGAGCTGTGACTGCACAGCCTTTTCTCCCCATTTCCCAGATGATCCAATATCTCCTGTCTACTCCAGGCAGGAGTGCGTCTGGTGCATGTTGCCGGTATGGTTGGCTGGGCAGTTGCACTCAACAGTGGAGAACTTGTAGGTGTGCTCACCAAGCTGGGCAGTCAGGAAACAGAATTTCAAAAAATTTCAGGGCTTTAAAGGGCAGGGAAGAGATTTTGGTTTCCATGACCACAAGCAGTGAAGTTCACAATGGTGATCAAAGTGTTCAGTATCTGGAATTGTGGGACAGCTGCTGGAGGACTGTTAGGATCGACATAAGTAACATAGTGTCTATACATGCACTGCATTGACTTAAGTACATCATTCATGGCTCTATGCCACAAGGGAGGTGGTATTACTATGTCAGTGTAACAAGGTGTTTACAGTGGTGGGAGACCAACTTATGTGTGGATGCATGCACAAATAGATAGATGTAAGCTGCCTTGCATTGACCTAACTTTGTAGTGCGGACCATGTCTTAGAGTGGGAGTAGTGAATTTTGATTTGGACATTAGTTTCAGTTTGTGCAGATTTTATTCATTAATTTTGTTGAAATTAGAAAGCAAGCAAGCAAGTCCAAAACACATATATAAACTTTCATAGGTTTCACAAGACTATTGAAAAAGATGGGAAAACTTACCCTTTTTATAGTTTTAATCAGTGAGGAATGGACAGTATTGTCCTGGTATCTATCTTGTAAATATTAAGTCAAATTTCATAGTTAATATCTCACAGAACTATGAGGCTGGTTAAAGATGGGAGTGAATTTCTGACATCACTATTTACTAACAAATATTTTCCCCATGATAAATATGTGAGATTATGGAACCAGTAGAGGAACTGTTGAAGTGAAATTGGGAGAAAAAATATTTTTTTAAATTGTGGCTTCAAAATTAAGTTTAACAGTTGATTTACTTATATGTCTGACTGGGAGATAAGAAAATATAAATATTATTATATGAATATTATAAAAAATTACACATTAAACAATCAGTTGTCAGTCGTTCCCAAAACGATGAAAATATATTTTACTGCCCAATGCATTGATGTAAAATAAGTAAAAATTCCTTAAAGAAATTTTGTTAGCAGAGTAGTGAAAGATGAAAGTCGTGATTAAGTAGAAAAGACATATATGGTGAAAAATCTTCGCTGTTGTATTTACACGTTCTGTCACAAGGTGTCACTGATGTCTAAAGAGACTTTTCAACAGGAAAGAAATATACAGCTCCTCCCACAGAAGACTTGAAAACCCTGCCTGTCAACGTATCAGGAGGGCTCTCCCGGATGTGAGAGGGTTGGATTAAATAAACTGTTTTCAAAGGTACCTCATCCTCCTCATTAACTGGACTCTGCGGTTCGCTCAGAAAAAAACTGATTTATAAACCCGCACCCCGTGTCCGCGATGGCTGTTTTCCGACGAGACTCCCTGGTAACCAGGCAGCTGCTGCGGCTGCTTCTGTTGCACACGGCCTGGGAGGTGGGCAGCGGCCAGCTCCGTTATTCCGTGCCGGAGGAATCCAAACACGGCACCTTTGTGGGCCGCCTGGCCCAGGACCTGGGGCTGGAGGTGGCGGAGCTGGTGTCTCGGATGTTCCGGATGGTCTCCAGCGGCAGGAGAGACTATTTTGAGGTAAATTTGCAGAGCGGCGTTTTGTTTGTTAATTCGCGACTAGACAGGGAAGAGCTGTGCGGCCAGAGCCCCCTGTGCGCCATTGACCTGGAGGTGATAGTGGACAAACCGCTGAGGATATTTCACGTGGAAGTGGAGATACAGGATATAAACGACAATGCTCCTGTGTTCCCCGTAAATGAAAAAAATCTATTTATTTCAGAATCCAGACGCCCAGGCTCGCGATTTCCACTAGAGGGCGCGTCTGACGCAGATATTGGTACAAACTCTCTGCTAACCTATAAACTCAGCCTAAATGACTATTTTGATGTAGATTTGCAGAAAAATAACGAGCAAAGAAAATCGTTAGTCCTTCTGTTAAAGGAACCTCTGGATAGAGAGGAAACCTCTGAGCATAGTTTATTACTCACTGCTACTGATGGGGGCAAACCGGAGCTCACCGGCACAGTTCAGCTGATGATCAAGGTGCTGGATGCCAATGATAACGCGCCTGTATTTAATCAATCTGTCTATGAAGTGCGTTTGTTAGAAAATGCGACTAATGGGACATTAATCATTAAACTCAATGCAACCGATTTAGATGAGGGAATTAATAAAGACATTTCATATTCATTTAGTAATTCTTTTAATCCTAATTTAAGAAACATGTTTAGTCTAGATCCAAACACTGGTGAAGTAAGATTTAAAGGAGAATTAGACTTCGAAAATATCAGTTTATATGAACTACAAATCGAAGCAACTGATAAAAGTGCTTTCCCCTTGACTGGACATTGCACGCTGGTGGTGGAAGTTTTAGACGTGAACGATAACGCCCCTGAGCTGGCCGTGACTTCCCTTTCTCTGCCGGTGCCGGAGGACGCTCCCCCGGGGACAGTGGTGGCTCTTATTAGCGTCTCTGACCGAGACTCGGGAGACAACGGCAAAGTCACCTGCTCCATCCCCCCGAACCTGCCCTTTCGACTCGTCTCCACCTTTAAAAATTATCACTCGCTGGTGCTGGCGGAGGCCGTGGATCGGGAGCGAGTGTCTGAATATAAGATCGTGGTGACAGCCAGAGACCAAGGGGCCCCGTCTCTCTCGGCCAGCAGCAGCATTTTGGTGGCGATCTCGGATGTGAACGATAACGCCCCCGCTTTCCCTCAGCCCGTTTACACGGTGTTTGTGAAGGAAAACAACCCGCCCGGGGCCCATCTCTTGACCGTGTCGGCCTGGGACCCGGACCTGCGGGAAAACGCCTTTGTGAGCTACTCGGTGGTGGAGCGAAGTGTGGGAGAGCAGCCCCTGTCCAGCTACATCTCGGTGCACTCGGAGAGCGGGCAGATCTATGCCCTGCAGCCCTTGGACTACGAGGAGCTGCAAGTGCTGCAGTTCCAGGTGAACGCGAGGGACGCCGGGTTGCCGTCGCTGTGCGGGAACGTGAGTGTGCAGCTCTTTGTCCTGGATGCAAATGACAACGCGCCCGCAGTGTCCCCGGCTGGCTCTGTCGGCGGCTCGCCAGGGCCCGAGCTGGTTCCGCTGTCGGCCGGCGCAGGGCACGTGGTGGGCAAGATCCGAGCGGTGGATGCGGATTCCGGCTACAACGCGTGGCTTCGCTACGAAGTGCAGGATCCCGGGGCTGCGGGGCCTTTCCGGGTGGGTTTGTACAGCGGGGAGATCAGCACGACGCGGGCGTTGGAGGAGGCGGACGGCCCCAGCCAGCGCCTCGTGATCCTGGTGAAGGACCATGGGGAGCCGTCGCTGTCCGCGACAGCCACTGTCAGCCTGTCCCTGGTGAAGATTCCCCAGGCTGTGAAATGGGACTCGAGGCCAAGGGGCGGGAGCGAAGGTCCCTTGGTTGACATGAACGTGTCTTTAATGATCGCCATTTGCTCGGTGTCCGGGCTGTTTGTGCTGGTGATTGTCGTGTACGTTGGCCTGAGATGCCGCCCGGGTCCGGAAGTGATGTGCGGGCCGGGGATGGCCACCGTGGTGTGCGCGAGCGAGGTGGGGAGCTGGTCCTATTCCCAGCGCCAGAGCCGGAACTTGTGTGTAGGGGAAGGCACCGCCAAGAATGATCTCATGGTTTTCAGCCCCAACTTCCCTCACTGTGCAGAGAACGGGGCGAAGGAGACACCCAATCTATGCGGCACGGTTGGTTAAATAATATTTCCCGCCACAATACATTGTTTTCAGGATCTCACTGAAGATTATTTTAAAGTAGTTAGTAGTGATTCTCCAATGAATTTATATTTTTGTAAAATGCATGTTTGGATAACGAATAATGAATCTTTTTAGCGATCCAACTTTCCGTGTGCTGCTTTTGGGTAGGTACTTCGGATACTGTTTTTTAAACATAAGTGCTTTTTTAGTAGCGTTCGAATGAAATTCGAAATATGTCAGTTAGAATGGATTAAAGCCAAAGGATATAATATTATGCATTTAAATTTGCAATTGTATTGGCTATTGTTTGCTCTTTTTTTAGTAGCACCATCTGCGCTGTTAATTCCATGAGAAACACTATTTTTTTAATGAAGAAGAAGTGTTCTTTGCCTGGGGAATATTCCTCCAAGAATTACTTCCTTATAATTTTTGTTATTAGACATGGCTCTTTATATGCTTCTTGACTGATAGTTCCATTGATGATGACGACACCGTGAAGAACAATACTTTGGAATGGTTTAATACGTTCCATCTGAAGAAGCCAAAACATTTTAAAGCATTAGGATGAGTTAAAATGTAACGCTTTATTCCGGCTTTATTCCCACTGAAAACCCATTCTAATTGAATCTTAAAGCTTCAAAATTGGGTTGAAGTGGGACATGACTGGTGAACAGTCTGGGTGCTGGCTCTCAATTACTCCTCACCATGCAATTATCCCCTTACTTCTGTGGGAAAACTGAGACCTAGAGCAGTGAAGTGAGGTGTCCAAGGTTACAGAAGGTTTGCAACAGATACAGAAACACAGTATAGAATTCATGGCTGCCAGTCTTGCTTCTTGCCTAGAAAATCATTTTTCCTTTCGTTGGATCTCCTCTGAAATTTGGTGATTCCAATTTTCCTTTATTATTTTCTCTCCTGCTTATTACATGTTATTTGTTCTCTTTCAAATGCAGTTCAGAAGTGTTTACCAATTTTTTTTTTGAGTTTTTATGCTGGTCTTTTCCAGACCATCAACGTAAAGCACTTGAAAGAGATTTCATACTAAAGAGTCCAGAGAATCTAGGGAAGCATCCAAATGAATGTAACGATATACCCATATTTTAAATTTTTCTGTTTCTAAAGTATTCTTTATGGCTTTTGGGATAAACCAGTAGAAACATCTTAGTGAGAAATACCTGGGTGTACCTATTATAAAAAAGGTACAGGATTTTATTTTAGGGCTATTGATTAATTGCAGTTAACTCATGCGATTAACTCTCAAAAATTAATCGCACTGTTAAACAACAGAATACCAATTGAAATTTATTAAATATTTTGGATGTTTTTCTACATTTTCATATATATTGTATTCTGTGTTGTAATTTAAATCAAAGTGTATAATATTTTTATTACAAATGTTTGCACTGTAAAAATGATTACCAAAACAAATAGTATTTTTCAATTCACCTCATACAAGTACTGAAGTGCAATCTTTGTTGTGAAAGTGTAACTTACAAATGTAGATTTTTTTGTTACGTAACTGCACTGAAAAACAAAACAACGTAAAACTTCAGAGCCTACAAGTCCACTCAGTCCTACTTCTTGTTCATCCAATTGTTAAGACAAAAAGGGTTGTTTACATTTACAGGAAACAGTGCTGCCCTCTTCTTATTTATAATGTCACCCAAAAGTGAGAACAGGCATTTGCATGGCAGGTTTGTAGCTGGCCTTGCAAGATATTTACATGCCAGATGTGCTAAACATTCATATGCCCCTTTATGCTTCAGCCACCATTCCAGAGGACATGCTTTCATGCTGATGATGCCCATTAAAAATAATGCATTAATTAAATTTGTGACTGAACTCCTTGGGAGAGAATTGTATGTCCCCTGTTCTGTTTTGCCTGCATTCTGCCATATATTTAATGGTATAGCAATCTTGGATGATGACCCAGCACATGTAGTTCATTTTAAGAACACTTTCACTACAGATTTGACAAAACTCAAAGAAGGTACCAATGTGAGATTTCTCAAGATAGCCACAGCACTCGACCCAAAGTTTAAGAATCTGAAGTGCCTTCCAAAATCTGAGAGGGATGAGGTGTGGATCATGCTTTCAAAAGTCTTAAAAGAGCAACACTCTGATGTGAAAACTACAGAACCTGCACCACCATAAAAGAATATCAACCTTCTGCTGATGGCATCTGACTCAGATGATGAAAATTAACACGCATTGGTCTGCACTGCTTTGGGTTGTTATCAAGCAGAACCCATTATCAGCATGGACACATGTCATCTGAAATGGTGATTGAAGGTTGAGACATATGAATCTTTAGTGCACCTGGCACGTAAATATCTTGCGATTCCGGCTACAACAGTGCCATGTGAATGACTGTTCTCACTTTCAGGTGACATTGTAAAAAAGAAGAGGGTAGCATTATTTCCTGAAAATGGAAACAAACTTGTTTGTCTGAGTGATTGGCTGAACAAGAAGTAGGACTGAGTGAACTTGCAGCTCTAAAATTTTACATTGTTTTATTTTTGAATGCAGTGTTTTTGTACGTAATTCTAAATCTGTAAGTTTAACTTTCATGATAAAGAGATTACACTACAGTACTTGTATTAGATGAATTGAAAAATACTATTTAAAATATTTCTTTTGGGTTTTTTTTTGCAGTCCAAGTACTTGTAATAAAAAATAAAATAAAATGAGCCCTGTACACTTTGTATTCTGTGTTTTAATTGAAATCAATATATTTGAAAATGTAGAATATACTCAAAAATATTTAAATAAATGGTATTCTATTATTGTTTAACAGTGCAATTAATCACAATTCATTTTTAAAATCTCTTGACAGCCCTATTTTATGTTATTTATTACAGATTTTATAATAGCTCAATTTTTGTTTACCACTGTGTTTTTAGCTTTTACATTGATTTTATTACTTGGAAGTTCTCCATTTCCTGATAATGCACAAGTAAATAGCTGAATGAGTGTGTGTCTTCGAGAATCTTACAAAATACCATTCATTATGATGAACTGCTTCTTTTGGATTTTATTTAAAAATGAACAATGGTTATTTAACTTCCTTTCTATGAGTCATTTCCAGCTTTTGGTTTTCAGATTCCATTTTGGTTTCTTTTTCAATAGTAATGGATTCTGGAACATAGAAAATAATGCAGTGGTTTTACAACCTTTAAAAAAGAATTACAGTAACGTATTTTTATACCTTCGTTTCTACAGAAAGTCATCAAGTAACTACTAAGAGTGAGAGATCCTGTGCTCAGAGAACTAAGAGTTGTTTTAGGAAGAAATAGTTACAGAATGCATCTCGTTTTGCCTAGTAAATTTAACAGAATTACAAAGTGGAAAAGATACTACATTAGGAAATAAACAAAAATAATAAAGGGAACATCTTAATATATTTATCTTGTTATTTTTTCCCTTTGTATGTAGGGAACATTTTTTGGGTGGTGTGTAGCTAGCTAGCTGTGACTTCGAACAGTTTTTCGATACACGATATGACTGATTTAATTTGTGCCGTTAGTAAGCATGGTATACATTGGAAGATAATCCTGAATTTCTGATAACTTTATTGGCATGTGACTGAAACAACCAAAAAAAATGTACTGACACAGTGACTATATATACTCTAACTATCCGCCAGGTGGAGACAGACAGCTGTACAAACTTGTTCCATTTTCAAATATATTGACTTCAATTAAAACACAGAATACAAAGTGTACAGGGCTCACTTTATTTTTTTTATTACAAGTACTTGCACTGTAAAAAAAAAAACCAAAAGAAATATTTTAAATAGTATTTTTCAATTCATCTAATACAAGTACTGTAGTGTAATCTCTTTATCGTGAAAGTTAAACTTACAGATTTAGAATTATGTACAAAAAAACTGCATTAAAAAATAAAACAATGTAAAAGGAGAAGTTATCAATCTCCTCTGCTGTCTCCTGCTAGGGAGAGGAGTTGACCAGCTGACCTGTCTTTCCTGTCACCAAGAGTGGATGAAAGTTGGTGCCAATACCTTCAACATGGGAGAAGCCGTTCTAATGTGCTGAATTATTTGAGCATTAAATAGGTCTGCTCCCGCCTTCTTTGTACATCCCAAGCTTCTAATAGACAAGTGTAAAGCAAAACAAATCGCACATGGGTGCACTAGATTATAGTGCATACAAAAATGCAAAAGGGAAAGAAATAGTCACTGTCTCAAATAATATCAATTTTTAAAAATGGTGTCATATAAAATAAGTTTATAATATCGCCTTAGCCTTTGGTTCTAGTAACATAGCCCAAGACCAAAACTAGTCTTCAGATTGAGCTATACTATTTTACTGATATTGCCTACAATTATTATTATATATATACAGCAAAGTATTTACAAACACCTGTAGTTAAGTTGCCTAAACATTTGCGTTCTCAATAGTCTTTTCCAGTTGCTTATAACCTGCTCAAACTTTTACCTTTTTAGTTTAAATTGCAGGTTTAGTCAAAGTAGAGAGCAAAAGATAGTTACAACGGATTGTTTTTACATAAAAACAGAGTAAAATCTATTATTTTCCTTAAATATGTAACATTTCTGAAAACAGCTCTAGTTCCTAAATAAGTGGTCTGTCAAATCTTTAAATTTAAAGGGGGGGGCATATGTGCTTTTCAGTGATCTGTTGAAGTGGTTTTGAGATTTGCTGACTTTAAAAAGGGTTGGGAAACATACTTTGACCGTATGCACTGGTTGCTGTTTTCTTTCTAATGATCTCCTGATGTTCCGTTCGCATTGTGTAAATGTGTGCATGTAATTGATACTTTCTGTTTTAGTATCCGGTATCACTTATGTTCTACTGGCTCTCGACGTGCATGTGTAAGAAAGTTAAGAAGAATTTAACATTTAATATTAAAGTGTTTATGTAATGTGGTCTGCGAAAGTGTGTGCCGATAAAGATAGGGCTGTAAAGGAGCCCTGAAATCCCACGTGAAATCTGAAGTTATGTATGTAATGAGGGTATAGTCATACCTCATTATGTACATTCTAATCTATATATTGTGTGAGGCAGGGCTCCAGATAAGCCCTAGTTTTAGAGAGTGCACATATTGTACAGGCCAAGGCATTTCATTTCTGCCTAAAAAGAGAATGGAAGTTATTTGTTTTTGTCAATTTTATTTTTGAAAAACGTAGGAAATTCCATTAAAACAATGTTGAAGAACACTAAGATTGCAAAAGGAAGCACTCAAAAATCGGGAAATGTCAACATTCAGGTTTCTAACACATCGATAACTGTGCTCACCTATGCGTATGCATTAAAATGCAGTCTTTAATTAAATACTGCGATTGGTTTCTTCTGCAGTTTAAAAAGGTTGTGAAGTGAATGAGGAAGAAGTCTAGAAAAAATCGCCCTCACTCTGTGTAGAATAATAATCTGCAGGTAAGGCAGAGAGTAACTGGCAAAACAATAAGAATAAAAATAAATATTAAACAGCTCCCATATTTACTGAGTGCCACGTTTCCTCTGCACTGATGTAAATAAACATTTAGGCACTTGAGGAAAACCAGCTCAAGGGCAATGCACAATTTAAGTAATTTAAGCCTTCAAAATAAAACTATGCTTCTATACACAGAATTTCACCTTGAATGACGTAAAGAAGCCAGTCCAACCAACCATCCGACCAATCAACTAACGATGTAATACAATAATAATGGCAGAATCTACGTGAATATTCACGAGGGAGATGAATTTGGTATTTCCTGAGAGTTGAACGCTTTCCTTTCAAACCTCCATGTTCTTTCAATATTTTGTGGTCTGTCCGAGTCGGAGATAACGGTAGCTACGTATCTCTCTATCAGATAAACATAAGATATAGAGATATTAAGATGTAGATGCGTGTGTGTCAGTGGAAGTGCATTAGAAGGTAGTGCAGGATCAAGTGATGACATCTTTAAAGATCTGAAAGGGAAACGATTAAAACGCCTTTCTAAAAGTAAGGAACCCCAGACTTCTTTTGGTGGTTCAGCTATAGAGGCAAGATTATAATGTTTCTGTCTGTTGGCAAATATTAGCTCCTATCATGAGCACCGAACGAAATAAAGTTCGAAGGGATCTCTTCCGTGATAACTTGGCGGGCGAAGGGAAAGGGGGAGGAAGAGAAGATGAGAAAACCGTATGCTTGAACTCGCTGGATTAAAGAAGACATAGTTTGGAAGTTATAAACTACGGAAAGGGCTGAAACACAAGGTGTCGCTGTCGGCTAAAAAGACACTTAAACAGGAGAAAAAACACAGCTCCTCCTTCAGAAGCTCTGAAAATCCGGCCTTTCAGCGCATCAGGCAGAGTCCCGGATGTAACAACTGAATTTTATTAAACTGTTTTCAAACCTGCAACGCATCCTCCTCATTCCTTGGATTCTGCGCGTTCTCTCACTGACAACGCTGGTTTCTAAGTAGTCCGCGATGGCTCTTCTCCGGCGAGACGCCCTGGTAACCAGGCAGCTGCTGCGGCTGCTTCTGTTGCACACGGCCTGGGAGGTGGGCAGCGGCCAGCTCCGGTATTCCGTGCCAGAGGAATCCAAACACGGCACCTTTGTGGGCCGCCTGGCCCAGGACCTGGGGCTGGAGGTGGCGGAGCTGGTGTCTCGGATGTTCCGGATGGTCTCCAGCGGCAGGAGAGACTATTTTGAGGTAAATTTGCAGAGCGGCGTTTTGTTTGTTAATTCGCGACTAGACAGGGAAGAGCTGTGCGGCCAGAGCCCCCTGTGCGCCATTGACCTGGAGGTGATAGTGGACAAACCGCTGAGGATATTTCACGTGGAAGTGGAGATACAGGATATAAACGACAATGCTCCTGTGTTCCCCGTAAATGAAAAAAATCTATTTATTTCAGAATCCAGACGCCCAGGCTCGCGATTTCCACTAGAGGGCGCGTCTGACGCAGATATTGGTACAAACTCTCTGCTAACCTATAAACTCAGCCTAAATGACTATTTTGATGTAGATTTGCAGAAAAATAACGAGCAAAGAAAATCGTTAGTCCTTCTGTTAAAGGAACCTCTGGATAGAGAGGAAACCTCTGAGCATAGTTTATTACTCACTGCTACTGATGGGGGCAAACCGGAGCTCACCGGCACAGTTCAGCTGATGATCAAGGTGCTGGATGCCAATGATAACGCGCCTGTATTTAATCAATCTGTCTATGAAGTGCGTTTGTTAGAAAATGCGACTAATGGGACATTAATCATTAAACTCAATGCAACCGATTTAGATGAGGGAATTAATAAAGACATTTCATATTCATTTAGTAATTCTTTTAATCCTAATTTAAGAAACATGTTTAGTCTAGATCCAAACACTGGTGAAGTAAGATTTAAAGGAGAATTAGACTTCGAAAATATCAGTTTATATGAACTACAAATCGAAGCAACTGATAAAAGTGCTTTCCCCTTGACTGGACATTGCACGCTGGTGGTGGAAGTTTTAGACGTGAACGATAACGCCCCTGAGCTGGCCGTGACTTCCCTTTCTCTGCCGGTGCCGGAGGACGCTCCCCCGGGGACAGTGGTGGCTCTTATTAGCGTCTCTGACCGAGACTCGGGAGACAACGGCAAAGTCACCTGCTCCATCCCCCCGAACCTGCCCTTTCGACTCGTCTCCACCTTTAAAAATTATCACTCGCTGGTGCTGGCGGAGGCCGTGGATCGGGAGCGAGTGTCTGAATATAAGATCGTGGTGACAGCCAGAGACCAAGGGGCCCCGTCTCTCTCGGCCAGCAGCAGCATTTTGGTGGCGATCTCGGATGTGAACGATAACGCCCCCGCTTTCCCTCAGCCCGTTTACACGGTGTTTGTGAAGGAAAACAACCCGCCCGGGGCCCATCTCTTGACCGTGTCGGCCTGGGACCCGGACCTGCGGGAAAACGCCTTTGTGAGCTACTCGGTGGTGGAGCGAAGTGTGGGAGAGCAGCCCCTGTCCAGCTACATCTCGGTGCACTCGGAGAGCGGGCAGATCTATGCCCTGCAGCCCTTGGACTACGAGGAGCTGCAAGTGCTGCAGTTCCAGGTGAACGCGAGGGACGCCGGGTTGCCGTCGCTGTGCGGGAACGTGAGTGTGCAGCTCTTTGTCCTGGATGCAAATGACAACGCGCCCGCAGTGTCCCCGGCTGGCTCTGTCGGCGGCTCGCCAGGGCCCGAGCTGGTTCCGCTGTCTGCCGGCGCAGGGCACGTGGTGGGCAAGATCCGAGCGGTGGATGCGGATTCCGGCTACAACGCGTGGCTTCGCTACGAAGTGCAGGATCCCGGGGCTGCGGGGCCTTTCCGGGTGGGTGTGTACAGCGGGGAGATCAGCACGACGCGGGCGTTGGAGGAGGCGGACGGCCCCAGCCAGAGCCTCGTGATCCTGGTGAAGGACCATGGGGAGCCGTCGCTGTCCGCGACAGCCACTGTCAGCCTGTCCCTGGTGGAGAGTGCCCAGGCTGTGAGATGGGACTCGAGGCCAAGGGGCGGGAGCGAAGGGCCCTTGGTTGACATGAACGTGTCTTTAATGATCGCCATTTGCTCGGTGTCCGGGCTGTTTGTGCTGGTGATTGTCGTGTACGTTGGCCTGAGATGCCACCCAGGTCCGGAAGTGATGTGCGGGCCTGGGAAAGCCACCGTGGTGTGCGCGAGCGAAGTGGGGAGTTGGTCCTATTCCCAGCGCCAGAGCCGGAACTTGTGTGTAGGGGAAGGCACCGCCAAGAATGACCTCATGGTTTTCAGCCCCAACTTTCCTAACTCTACAGAGAACGGGGAGAAGGAGAAACAGCAAGCGATGGCGTCCAGTGTCTATGGAACGGTTAGTGAAATATTGTTGCACCTCCAGAACACTTGTAACTTCTGTGTAACTGAACACAATTTTTCTAAATATGCTAGTAGTGTCTGGGTGTGGATTTTGAAGTTCTGTATGGTATATTTAATATTAAATGACTTGTATTTTCCCCATAAATATGGTGTGTATGTAGCGGAAGTCCTGGATATGGAATTATTCCTTCTTGCCGAGTGACTTTGAATAGGTAATCTTTGTAGTGATTTCAGTTTGTATTAACAAAGAATATAGCAATGCATTTTTAAACTTTATTTTATCTGGAATTCTCTTTATATTTTTCAACCCCTTAACACTGTTCCACTAGCTTATACATGTTTTCCAGTAGTATTTTAAGGGCACTTAGAACATGTGCCTTTGAAATAACAATATTCAGACTTCATCCACAGGTGTTAATAATGTTCAAATTTCTGGAAACCCATGTTTGTGTTGGATACTTAATATGAATGTTTTGACCTTTCAATCCAATATTAAAAGTTGCTTTTCTCGTAAGATTCACAGTTGAGATCATGAAAAATATTGGTAGTGTGGCGGCTGTGATTTAGAATAATCTTTTCATATTTTTTGTTGGCGGGTGATATCAGTGCTTTAAACTTTGCCAGAAGCTGGGAATGGACAACAGGGATCACCTGATGATTCCCAGTTCTGTTCATTTCCTCTGAAGCACCTGGCATTGGCCACTGTCGGAAGATAGGATACTGGGCTACATGGACCTTTCATCTTACCGAATGTGGCCATTCTTATGTTCTTATTGTGGTATGATTAAATTCCTCTTTATGAAATATACAAATGTACAAGGGGTACAAAGAGAAGACTAGACTAGTATAGCTATTTTTATACAGTGTTATAAGCAATTTATATTTAAAACGTAGAATGAGCTCCACAGTTTACCCTGCTATCAGCAATGTCTCATTTTAATATTCGGGTCATAATATCCTTACAATGGGGTCATACATTTTCTTTGTGTGAGAATAAATTCCTTCAAAAGTTTATAAGGGAACGTCCATCACTGATTGCTCTTGATATGTCGATTGTGAGGCACTCTCAATTCCATCCCTCGTAACACTGATGGCTGATTATAATGTTTGCAGTTATTATAGCAACTTCTGTAATAATACAACTATTAACTTCCCTAGTACCTTCCGTCAAATGATGTCAATGCATTTTAGAGAATTAGGGTGAATTTCATTCCAGTGCAAAGACTTTGACACTTAAATCCTGCTTTAAAGGTGAAACTCATGCCATGTGCAGAGGCAAGCACAAGACCGATGTACCCTTAATTCCACTTAAGCCACACAATATGTTTAAAAGATGCATGTGACGTTGTGCTGGCCTTCTGCACTAAGATGAATTTCATCAGTTAATTAATTTAGCCTCTTAATACCCCTGTGAAGTATATGTAACTAATCCCATTTATTGGTGCGGCAAACGGGAACTCGAGCAGTGAAGTGACTTGTCCAAGACTGCGGAAAATCTGTGGTAGATCTAGGAAATATGAGTGCGCTCATCTCTGGATATCTAGTCTTGCTTTATCCAGAAATTCATCCTTCATCTCGTTGGATTTCCTCCCAAACATGGGTGGTGTCATTGGCCCTTTCTCATTTTCTCTCTCTCATTATGTGGTATGTTTCTTCTTTTTATAGTGCAGCACAGAAGTATTTTAAAGAAAATGAGAATTTCTAATGTTTTTCTTTTTGAGCTACCATCAGAAAGCATTTTATTATATGTTAGTTCGCACAAAGTTCCAGTGAATTAATGTAAGCATCAGAATCCTGTAATTATAGTATTATATTCATCAACATTTTATTCCTAAAGTCATAATCCTTGGTGACAGGATACACTAACAGAAACATACTGGTTGTGCCAGTTGCCTATGTATTAGACATGTATAGGCCTTGCTTTTACTTCTTATGGATGATCTTAAACTGGATATATTTTTTCTTTTACTTTTGTATTATTACAACTGTAATTAATACAGCTGTAAAATTATTATAACTGTATTATTACAGCTGTGAAACAGGTTTCCATCACTTGGAAGGTCTTTTCTTCCTGATAAGGGACAGCAAAGTGAACAAATATATGTGTCATTTGTCAAGAATAAGACTAAACACCATGGATGAAATCCTGGCTCTATTGAAGTCAATTGCTTTGACTTAAATGGAGCTGGGATTTCACACCATATATTATAAATTATTTCCTTTCCCCCACTTTGAACTGATTTGTTTAAGAACTGGGATTAATGTGATTAACACCATGACTGGATTCTACTGCCTTTAATTTCTTTTCACTTTCCTTGAGTCACTTTCAGTTGTTTCTAGATTTCACGTCTGCTTTCTTTTCCATAGAAATGGATGCTGGAATACTGAAAATAACCCAACTTTAATAGAAAATTGCCTTATCTTATTTGTTTCCAGCCCCATTTCTGTGCAAATCAGCAAATAACCTCTGAGTGAGATATCTTCTGCTTAAGACAATGAAAATTGTGTTTAAAAATAACGCAACAGAGTACTTTATCCTAGAATATTTAAAAGAATTGCAATGTGGATTTAAAAATTAAAATTAAAATAATTAAGTAAACATAGTAAAGAGAACATTTTGGCATGTTTGTTTATTTATTTATTTGTTGTTGGATGGAGGCAATAACTTTTTGATGGTTAAGAATGTGTGATTTCCGCTGTTCCATAGATGTGTTTGATTGGTGCTGTTCTACATTGGAGGGTTATAATCACAAGTGACAATGTTATTGATATGCAGTATGGAAATGCAGAGAAATTGCCTCAAGTGGTGGCTAGATACCATCATTATCCCACTAGAAGAGGCAGACAGTTATCCATATTTCTTGAGAGAACTTATTAAGCTACACAGATACCTCCTTTTGGACCTGACCAGATGTCCATGTGCTTTTCTGGCACCAAGAGGGGATAGAAATTGGCTCGAATACCTTTTGTTTGGAGAGTCATTTTAATGTGCTGAATTCCTTATGCATATAGGCCCCAACCAGCAAAACACTGAACTCTTGAGTAGATTCACTGACATGCTTAAAGCTAACTGGGTTGTTAAGTGATTTGCTGGAGCAAAGCCTTAATGGGGTCTGCTCTTGCAGTCCTTCCGTAACCCAAAAGTCTAATGATTTCATTTTTAGCAAAAGAGGACAAAGGAACCTAATACTTTTAGAATTAAGTGCAAACATTTCAATGCATTTTTTAAAAGAATAGTGGTGCTTTTTAAAAAACAACAACCCATCAGTTAAAATGCCCTCAAAATGCCTTCACCATACACCTTCTTCACCTGTTTTATACATATGTCAATTATGGAGATATGTTTACGTATCATAGATGGAATATGTAGCAACACCTATATATAAATTAACCTAAAATATTTGTTTCCATTCTCGAATGCCTTTTCTGACTGCTTATGTTTTCCCCAAACTTTCCTTCAGGGACTGAAATTCTGGAAGTTTGGTTTCAGCACATTTTCCTTTTTGAAAGATCAAAAATGGTTTAGCTATTTTCAAATGAAAAGAGAATGGAAAATATATTTTTCCATAATTAAGAAAACTTGTGACATTTTTTGAACAGTTGTAGTGTCTAAGCAGGAGGTGGTAGAAACTTAAATTTGACTAAGAGGTAAGCTTTAAGTATCAAGTATGTCTTTCAGAGGTCTGGCAAAAGTCTTCTTAGCTTTGATCAGTTAAAATCAGTTTAAAGTACACTGTGCACATGTGCAGTGTTTTAATGTGTTTTGTTTTGTTGTATATAATTATTTTAATGGTCTGTATTGGCACTCTGTATGTGGTCATGTATAGCTGAGTGGAAGTTCACTTTAATATAAAGATTCATTATGTTCCACTCGCTCTATGCATGCATATGTAAGAAAGTAGAGAGGAATTTCACATTTTACCTGTGGATGGTATGTAGAGTATGATCTGTGAAGTTGAACACTGAAGAAACAAAGCTCTAAAGGAGCCTGTCTCATTCCATATGTCCTTTGAAAGGTTTCAGCCATGTTTTATTATATCTATCTATTAATAGGATCTATTTATCTACATTGAATGAGCCAAGGCTCCTTAGGCAACTTTGCACTCATGGAGGCTGGGTTTCAGAGGAGTCCTTCCCTTATTGAGCTCAGGTATTTTGAAAGACAGACCATTCTACTCCTGCCCAACAAATAGTTCCATATGATTCCATTTTTTTACTATATTATTTGTCTTTTAGAAACCTAGGGAATTCCACAGGAATTATAAGGTTGCCAAAGAATCCCTGAAAAGTCAGGAAATGTGGAAGTTAAGGGGGCCCACACATCTTTAGCTCTGAGCCATGTATGTAACCATTATAATATAACTTCTGGTTACATTATAACATAAAGTTTTTCTTCAGGCTATTGTCTCCTTCTTTGTGCAAGTTGGATGGAGAAAGAGGTAGGGTTGTGAAATGTATGAGGCAGAGGTTCAAAAAGTGTCTGTCTTCCTCCTTGCACAGGATAGTCAATGAACTCTGAGGATACAAATAAATATTGAATAATTTGCTTCATTCACAACACATCAAATAACCCAAAACCAAATCCAGGTTGCTTGCGTTATGAGTGTTTCACTACCCTTAAACGTTTTTCCACGTTTTTATTGATTGATAGATTTTGTGTGTGTGTGTATGTATATGTATGTGTGTGTGGATATATATGGTTCTAGCCCATGGAAGCTTATGCCTAAATAAATGTGTTAGTCTCTAAGGTGCCACAAGGACTCCACGTTGTTTCTTATAGGTATGCAGTGTCTCTGTAGACATGTAGAGATATAAAGTATATGAGCTTATTAAGTCACTAGAAAGAAATTTTATGACAGCATTTTAAAAGTAAAGAATCAGGTTCTGAAATGTTATTCAAAGATTTAAAGGCAACAGTAGCTTACCACAGATACCTATTTTGGACTAAAACCTTTGCTGTGTTTCATAATATTATTTGGCTATAGGAAAATATTATCATATGCTAACCAGTCAATGCTTGACTCTCCCCTATAGCACACTAATAAAAACGTGCAATGTTAGACCACAGGTCTGTGTTTTAAACATCACGACTATTTCCCAAGGTTAAGGTGTCCCATATTTATTTTGCTCCTTCGGCTATATAAAGAAGATCAGGATATCTCCATATTCAACCAATTGTTTCCAAACAAAGTACGTTAAGACTAGTGCTAATAGTATCTTTCAGATAGGTTGTGAAGAAAAAGAACTTCAGAAAACTGTAATGTTCTGTATATTTAAAGCTGGAAAGGTCTTAGACACAAGGTGCCGCTGTCGCCTAAAAAGGCTTTTTAACAGGAAAGAAACACACAGCTCCTCCCTCAGAAGTACTGAAAATCCCGCCTGTGACAGGACTGGATTTAAATGAAATTCCTTTCAGATATCTCTCAGCAGGATATTCATACGGAATTAGGCGTTCAAGTCACTGATTTATAAACGAGAACCGCCCCGCGTCCGCGATGGCCCTTCTCCGGCGAGACTCCCCGGTAACCAGGCAGCTGCTGCGGCTGGTTCTGCTGCACACGGCCTGGGAGGTGGGCAGCGGCCAGCTCCGTTATTCCGTGTCCGAGGAATCCAAACACGGCACCTTTGTGGGCCGCCTGGCCCAGGACCTGGGGCTGGAGGTGGCGGAGCTGGTGTCTCGGATGTTCCGGATGGTCTCCAGCGGCAGGAGAGACTATTTTGAGGTAAATTTGCAGAGCGGCGTTTTGTTTGTTAATTCGCGACTAGACAGGGAAGAGCTGTGCGGCCAGAGCCCCCTGTGCGCCATTGACCTGGAGGTGATAGTGGACAAACCGCTGAGGATATTTCACGTGGAAGTGGAGATACAGGATATAAACGACAATGCTCCTGTGTTCCCCGTAAATGAAAAAAATCTATTTATTTCAGAATCCAGACGCCCAGGCTCGCGATTTCCACTAGAGGGCGCGTCTGACGCAGATATTGGTACAAACTCTCTGCTAACCTATAAACTCAGCCTAAATGACTATTTTGATGTAGATTTGCAGAAAAATAACGAGCAAAGAAAATCGTTAGTCCTTCTGTTAAAGGAACCTCTGGATAGAGAGGAAACCTCTGAGCATAGTTTATTACTCACTGCTACTGATGGGGGCAAACCGGAGCTCACCGGCACAGTTCAGCTGATGATCAAGGTGCTGGATGCCAATGATAACGCGCCTGTATTTAATCAATCTGTCTATGAAGTGCGTTTGTTAGAAAATGCGACTAATGGGACATTAATCATTAAACTCAATGCAACCGATTTAGATGAGGGAATTAATAAAGACATTTCATATTCATTTAGTAATTCTTTTAATCCTAATTTAAGAAACATGTTTAGTCTAGATCCAAACACTGGTGAAGTAAGATTTAAAGGAGAATTAGACTTCGAAAATATCAGTTTATATGAACTACAAATCGAAGCAACTGATAAAAGTGCTTTCCCCTTGACTGGACATTGCACGCTGGTGGTGGAAGTTTTAGACGTGAACGATAACGCCCCTGAGCTGGCCGTGACTTCCCTTTCTCTGCCGGTGCCGGAGGACGCTCCCCCGGGGACAGTGGTGGCTCTTATTAGCGTCTCTGACCGAGACTCGGGAGACAACGGCAAAGTCACCTGCTCCATCCCCCCGAACCTGCCCTTTCGACTCGTCTCCACCTTTAAAAATTATCACTCGCTGGTGCTGGCGGAGGCCGTGGATCGGGAGCGAGTGTCTGAATATAAGATCGTGGTGACAGCCAGAGACCAAGGGGCCCCGTCTCTCTCGGCCAGCAGCAGCATTTTGGTGGCGATCTCGGATGTGAACGATAACGCCCCCGCTTTCCCTCAGCCCGTTTACACGGTGTTTGTGAAGGAAAACAACCCGCCCGGGGCCCATCTCTTGACCGTGTCGGCCTGGGACCCGGACCTGCGGGAAAACGCCTTTGTGAGCTACTCGGTGGTGGAGCGAAGTGTGGGAGAGCAGCCCCTGTCCAGCTACATCTCGGTGCACTCGGAGAGCGGGCAGATCTATGCCCTGCAGCCCTTGGACTACGAGGAGCTGCAAGTGCTGCAGTTCCAGGTGAACGCGAGGGACGCCGGGTTGCCGTCGCTGTGCGGGAACGTGAGTGTGCAGCTCTTTGTCCTGGATGCAAATGACAACGCGCCCGCAGTGTCCCCGGCTGGCTCTGTCGGCGGCTCGCCAGGGCCCGAGCTGGTTCCGCTGTCTGCCGGCGCAGGGCACGTGGTGGGCAAGATCCGAGCGGTGGATGCGGATTCCGGCTACAACGCGTGGCTTCGCTACGAAGTGCAGGATCCCGGGGCTGCGGGGCCTTTCCGGGTGGGTGTGTACAGCGGGGAGATCAGCACGACGCGGGCGTTGGAGGAGGCGGACGGCCCCAGCCAGAGCCTCGTGATCCTGGTGAAGGACCATGGGGAGCCGTCGCTGTCCGCGACAGCCACTGTCAGCCTGTCCCTGGTGGAGAGTGCCCAGGCTGTGAGATGGGACTCGAGGCCAAGGGGCGGGAGCGAAGGGCCCTTGGTTGACATGAACGTGTCTTTAATGATCGCCATTTGCTCGGTGTCCGGGCTGTTTGTGCTGGTGATTGTCGTGTATGTTGGCCTGAGATGCCACCCGGGTCCGGAAGTGATGTGCGGGCCTGGGAAAGCCACCGTGGTGTGCGCGAGCGAAGTGGGGAGTTGGTCCTATTCCCAGCGCCAGAGCCGGAGCTTGTGTATAGGGGAAGGTACCGCCAAGAATGATCTCATGGTTTTCAGCCCCAACTTTCCTAACTCCTGGGAGAATGGAGAGGCAGGGAAGGGGCAAGTGCTTACACCAAATCCGTCAGGAATGGTGAGTCATTGAAGTCAGTCCTGATCTATAAGGAAGGCTAATTCATTTATTTCCCAATTGAATATGTTCTTATGCATTTCTTTAATTCCTTAGACTAGGGAAAATACTAGAAAGTCAGTGGCTTCATTTATTCCTGGTATAAGATCAAGAGAATTACACCAAGCATGAGTCACCCAATGAATTTTGCTGCAATCGGATATGATCCTTAATTTCAGCTGTTTATTATGTAATAGTCAAATCCATTATTTTTTTCTTTGTCAGGAGTTGGATACATATTTTGTGATGAAAAATGAGGATACCTATATGCTATTTGTGATTCCATGATTTAACAAATGTGACTAACTCAAGCTCTACATGTTTCATTGGTAGAATGTAAATACTCTTTTGGGGGTGGTTAAAATGCTGAAATTTGTGAATACAGTTGGAAGTATCAGTACTTGACCAATGGGTTATCATTTGAACTGAGAGTAGTTTAAGCCCAGTGTCAAGGCTGATTCCCCACTCTGGCACTTTGAGTGCAGAAGGTGGGGACCTGCAAGGATTCTAAAAATTAACACTGGCCATTCCAGGTTTGTATTAAACTCTAAGGTTACAGCTTTTCTCTGACTTTGGAAGGGTAGATGCTGCCACCACCCAAGTGCAAAAACCCTGTTGAGAACCCAGGAAAGTGCACTTGGGAATTTCTTCCTGTGGGGTACCTTCAAGCCCTTTCACCCCCCCTCCACTCCAGGGAAGAGCTGGGAAAGAAAACAAAGGAAATCAGCTGTTGCCACCATCTAATTAAACAACATGTGCACAAACTCTTAGGACACAAAATCCAATCCTGGTCTTAAAAAAGGTAAATTTTATTAAAAACAAAAAGAAAGAGAAATACTTTTGAAACTCAGGCTATTGCTAGATTTAAAAAAAACACTTACAATAATTAAGTGTCAAGAATAACCTTCCTGAGGTTCAATTTAAAGGTTACAAGCAAAACAAAAGCATTTGGGGTTAGCACAGAGGAGTCCACAAGCCATAAAGAAATAAAAGGGATAAACCTAATTGTGTCCTGCTAGACATTTCCTGATCTACTTACATATATGGGGTTGTAAACAAGTAGTTTCTAGGTATAATTCTGATGATTTTTTCACACCCATCCCCAAGCTTTTTACAGCATAGTCTGTGCCCCTTCCAGGGGCGGCTGTAGGTATTTTGCGGCCCCAAGCAAGGTAGGCAGGCTGCCTTCGACAGCTTGCCTGTGGGAGGTCCCCGGTCCCGCGGATTCAGCGACACGCCTGTGGGAGGTCCGCCGAACCCGCAGGACCAGTGGACCCTCCGCAGACATGCCACTGAAGGCAACCTGCCTGCCACCCTTGCAGCGACCTGCAGAGTGCCCCTGTGGCGTGCCACCCCAGGCATGCGCTTGGCGTGCTGGTGCCGCCCCTGATCCCTTCTCTCTGAGAGAACAACATAGACAAACAAAAGGGGAGTCTTGTTTCAATTTTAAAAGGTTCTAGCCTTCCCATTGGCTCTTTTCACCAGATGTCCAGTCATTTCCTTTTACCTATGCAAGCAGTGACTTTTAACCCTTTACAGGTAAAGCAAGTAGAGAACACTACTAAGAGGGATTTTATGCCTGGCTGGTTTCATAAAAGGGAGGTATCCCCTCCCCTTCATTTATCACACCCAGACTTAACTGTTGTCCTTCACAATGACTATGTTGACTTAAGGTATTCAAGTATAGTTGCTATCAAACCATTAATTGCAAAAAATCAGGGGAATCACCAGTTTAGACTATGGATACATCCACAGCAACAGCACAGTCACAAGTGTCTTCATTTCTAAACATAGTCATAACCCCGCAGCTCTACTACAAACTCACTTCCAGTTGTAGCATAAGCAGCAAAGAATCCTGTGGCACCTTATAGACTAACAGACGTTTTGGAGCATGAACTTTCGTGAGTGAATACCCACTTCATCAGATGCATGTAGTCGGCCATAAAAATATTGGCATATTGTGGGGCCATGCAGGTGCCCATAGCGGTGCCACTGATCTGGAGATATATATTGTCATCAAATTTGAAATAGTTGTGTGTGAGGAT
>NC_133775.1:73297618-73306067 GCF_003597395.2 Chelonoidis abingdonii | reverse complement strand
ATCCGACGAAGTGGGTATTCACCCACGAAAGCTCATGCTCCAAAACGTCTGTTAGTCTATAAGGTGCCACAGGACTCTTTGCCGCTTTTACAGATCCAGACTAACACGGCTACCCCTCTGATAGTTGTAGCATAGAACCACTCATAACACGCACATTCGATTTCTCAGTCACACTTACACACAAAACATTAGCTCTGATCTCAGGAAAATTAAAATCTCTTACTAATGGGAATTCCTGTAATGTGAATGTTTGTAATGTGTTATTTGTACATGAGATCAGCTCAAAATCAATGAGAGATTTTGGATAAAGATTCCTTTATTATGTTTTAAATATTAAACATGTTGGCCATGGGCCAGGAGAGGTCAGAGACAATGCAGGGTTTGCGGAGGGAGACTTGGAATAGGGGAGGAATACAGCAAGGATTGGTTAGTGGGGAAGGAGGTGTTGGTCAGGGAAATATGGAGATACAGAACAGTGAGTTGCCAGTAGGGAAGAACAGTGAGTTGGTAGAAGGCATGGGGAGAACAAGCCTTTTTGTGACATGGTGGGCAGAGGGCTTGGTTGTAGGGATCCTCTGAGCATCCCTCCCCATGTCACTAGCCCAGTTGGCTACCCCCATACCCCACTCAGTCTCTCCGAGTTCCCTGTCCCATTCTACAGTTCAATATTTTTGTTATATATTTTTTAATGTTAAAAAACTAAATTAACAAAATATTACAATTCAGAATGGGTAAGACTGGAGAAATGGAGCAGAAGGCTTAGAACTGGGGTCTGTGCTCGACATTGAAATTAGGGAATTGGGCGAGGAACCTGTGGAGTGCCAGAGAGAGCCTCCTCTGGAGAACCACAGGTGGTTTGTCAGCAGCAGCACCTGCCTCTAGGCCAGGAGTTCTCAGATATCATTGCACCAACCCCCTCTGACAATAAAAATGACTACACGACCCAGGAGGGGGGACCGAAGCCTGAGCCCAACCACGCCCCACTGCCCCAGGTGGGGAAATGAAGAGGAGGGAGGGGAAGGCACTGATCCGCCGGGCCCACTGGCAGGAGGAGGGCGCTGTGGGAGGGGGAAGCTGATAGAGGGGCTGCCAGTTTGCACCCACCATTTTTTTTCCCATGGGTGCTCCAGCCCCAGAGCACCCATGGAGTCAGAGCCTATGACTCTAGGTCAATTGCACTTTAGGTCTCATACCAAAGACTACATTTGTAGCCAATCTTATAATACATTATCTAAATGTTTATTATACAGGACAAGGACACGAGAGTTATTTAAAAGGTTACAGCAGGTAAACATACATACATATGGATGAGTTTTAAGCATAAGTTTTGAAAAGTAATGGAAGCTTCTAGAATAAGCAAGCTGTATACATTAGAATCTCAGTGTTACGGACACCTCGGGAATGGAGGTTGTCCATAACTCTGAAATGTTCATAACTCTGAACAAACCACAGTTCAGGCTCCAGATCTAGCATCTGACACTTCAGGCCAGACTTCAACAGCAGCTGAGCTACCTATTCAGCACTGGCATGAGTTTGCAAGCTTGGCCCAGTCATACAATAGGGGATACAGATAGTATAAGCGAGATTAATGCATGCAGCAATGTGTAAGCGTTCAATAAAGTCTAACCACTAAGCACATTTTTATAATTTTAATACCTTTTTTGACAATACTAACAAATGGGTGAGCCAGACTGGTTCCAGCTCGATAATTACCAGTGTTCCATTGAGGCATGGGTCCTTAGCATGAGTTGGCACCTGATCTGCCAGCATCACAGGGGCCATGGAGGAGAGAGGGGCCAAAAAGTTGGAGATAGTTGCAACCAAATTGTCAGAGAAGGGGAGCTTGCAGTTCTGCTCCAAAGACAGCTGCTGCCTCTGACCTGTGGTTGGTCAATGGGGGGCCCTGGTCTCAAAGCTATGGGGAAATCAGCCAGACTGGGGCTCAGCTACTGAAGGTCAAAAAGTGGCCTGGAGGTTGCATGAAGGAAGGGGAGGGGGCGGCAGGAATATAATGGCAGATAGGGTGAGTTGTTAGTAAGGGCTGTGCTCCAGGGTTTAAGCCAATCTCTAACTATTGGAGACCAAGAGAAGAGCTATCTCACATCTGTCTATTCTTCAGTTTTTACACCTTGTTTGAAAACATCTGGTACTCACCATTGTCAGAGAGAGGATACTAGTCTAGATGGACTTTGGATCTAATGAAATGTGGCAACACATATATTCTGAAATGTGTTCTATTTGTGAAATACTTTTGAGTAATGTTTAGTGTGTATGAAGGGTGCTGTAATTGTTTAGCTAGAGAGAGACAAAAAGATGAGGTGACTTTAATGTTTCCATAGAGGAGACACTAAGTATCTGTAGCAAAAACATCATAGAAACTTCTGTTGTCCTCTGAGATTTAGTGGATTCAATTTGTATACTAAATTAAATTCTTAAAAGTGAAAAACTGAGGAATTTAATTCTTGTCTTAGCTGAAAATTTCAATACAACTAGAAATATGAGATCACAGTGAAGGTGGGGCATGTAATTCAGAACATGAATGATTGGTCCAAAATGTGAAGTATTAACACAGGAGGGAAATGAGAAAGTGTCCCAGAGAGGGATCGTTGAAAAATACTGAAGTGGAGTAATAAGTATCCATGCCCAAGAGATACATTTTATAGGAGGAGGAGGAATGAGATCAAAACAAAAGAAAAAGCAATCAAATCAGAGTTAATGATAAGGGACAGGATAGTAGACAGAAACCAAGACTAGCTGTTGAACTATGCTATCCAAAGAAGCTATTAACAAAGATATCACCAGTTTTTTAATCACAGTTTTGAAAGAAACCGTGAAGTAAAGCAACTCAGGGTATTTAACAGCAGAAACCAGAGTGTACCTAGAAATGGTAATTTAACAGAAGCATCCAGAATACCGACCACCCAGAAACATAATTATCAAGGAAGAACTGTTTCCTTGCACTTAACTTGCACTGTCTAGTATAGGATGACCAGATGGCAAGAGTGAGAAGTCAGGACAGGGAATGGGTGGTGGTAGGCACCTATATAAGAAAAAGCCCCAAATATCGGGACTGTCCCTATAAAATCGTGACATCTGGTCACCCTAGTCTAGTATCTGGCTGGCTGGCTGATTCATTGCTGTCATTCTTGATGTCTGAGGGCCTGATCCAAAGTCCTTTGAAATAAGTGGAAAGGTTAGACTATGGCATGTCTACACTATGAAATTAGGTCAATTTTATAGTTGATCTTTAGTAACTGATTTTATACAGTCAATCATGCATGTCCCCACTAAGTGCATTAGGTAGGTGGAGTGCATCAATATTGTGACTAGCATCGACTCACGGAGTGGTGCACTGTGGGTAGCTATCCCACAGTCCCCACTGCCCATTGGAATTCTGAGTTAAGCTCCCAATGCCTGATGGGGCAAAAACATTGTTGCAGGTGATTTTGGGTACATGTTGTCAGTCTCCCTTTCCTCTCTCCCTCCTTAAAAGCAATGGCAAACAATCATTTCGTGCCTTTTTTCCTGGGTTATCCATGCAGATGCCATAGCAAGGGAAGCATGGAGCCCGCTCAGCTGCACACTGCTTTTGTGAGTGTTGCAAACACCTCGTGCGTTATCCTGCAGTATGTGCAGAGCCTAGCTAGGAGCTGACAGCATGAGGAAAATTGTGAGGAGGACATGGACACAGATGTTTCTGAAAGCATGGGATGTGGCAATTGGGATATCATGGCGGCACTGGGGCATGTTGATACAGTGGAACACCGATTCTGGACCTGGCAAATAAGCACAGGCTGGTGGGACCGCATAGTGTTGCAGATATGGGATGATTCCCAGTGGCTGCGAAACTTTTGCATGCGTAAGGCCACTTCCATGGAACTTTGTGAGTTGCTTTCCCCAACGCTGAAGTGCAGGAATACCAAAATAAGATCTGCCCTGACAATTGAGAAGTGAGTGGTGATAGCCCTGTGGAAGCTTGCAACGCCTGACTGCTACTGGTCAGTTGAGAATCAGTGCGGAGTGGGCAAATCTACCGTGGAGGCTGCTGTGATCGAAGTAGCCAAGGCAATCAATAACATTTTGCTAATAAGGGTAGTGGGGGACGGATAGCTCAGTGGTTTGAGCAGTGGCCTGCTAAACCCAGGATTGTGAGTTCAATCCTTGAAGGGGCCATTTAGGGAACTGGGGTAAAAATCTGTCTGAGGGTTGGTCCTACTTTGAGCAGGAGGTTGGACTAGATGACCTCCTGAGGTCCCTTCCAACCCTAATATTCTATGAGTCTGGGAAATGTGCAGGTCATAGTAGATGGCTTTGCTGCAGTGAGGTTCCCTAACTGTGATGGGGCAATAGATGGAACACATATCCCTGTCTTGGCACCAGACCACCTTGCCAAAGAGTACATAAGCCACAAAGAGTACTTCTCAATGGTGTTGCAAGCACTGGTGGGATCATAAGGGCTGTTTCACCAACATCAACGTGGGATGGTTGGGAAAGGTGTGTGGTGCTCCCATCCTTCAGAATTCTGGGCTGTTCGGAAAGCTAGAAGAAGCAACTTTCTTCCCAGATCAGAAAATTACCCTTGGGGATGTTGAAATGCCAATAGTTATCCTTGGGGACCCAGCCTACTCCTTGCTTCCATGGCTCATGAAGCCGTACACAGGCATCCTGGACAGCAATAAGGAGCAGTTCAACTATAGGCTGAGCAAATGCAGAATGGTGGTAGAATGTGCCTTTGGACGTTTAAAAGGGCGCTGGTGCTGTTTGCTGAGTAGGTTAGACTGCAATGAAAGCAATATTCCCATTGTTATTGCTACTTGCTGTGCGCTCCATATATCTGTTAGAGTAAGAGGAGACGTTTATGGCAGGGTGCGAGGTTGACGCAGATCTCCTGGCGGCCAATTTTGAGCAGCCAGACACCAGGGCAATTAGAAGAGCACACCGAGGCACGCTGCGCATCAGAGAGGCATTGAAAAACAGTTTCATGACTGACCAGGCTATGGTGTGACAGTTGTGCGTGTTGTCCTTGATGGAAAGCTGCCCCCTTTGGTGAATGTATTTCCCTGTAAGCCAGTCCCCCTTCCCCATTTGACCACAGCTGGCACAGGAAATAAAGTCCCAATTGTTCTGAATCCATTCATTCTTTATTTAAAAAAAACCTTGAGATCACTGACAACGCTTACTAGTAAAAGGAAGTGCTGATTTACAAAGGGTTTGATAGCGAGATGGGGTGGGGGAGGAGAGAAGGACAAGGCCACATTGCTTATTGTAGCCACACTACAAGTTAAAGCTGTTTGAATAACAGCCTTCTGTTGCTTGGGCCATCCCCTGGAATTGAGTGGCAGGGTGCACTGTATGCTTTCCTGGCCTCCGCCACCAAATGCCTCCGTGCATTCAGCTGTGCCCTATCAGGCAGAAGGATTGCATGAGTTCTGAAAACATGTCACTGAGTATATTTTTTTGCCTTCTAATCTGCGATAACCTCAGGGACAGAGTTGATGTGGGGCGCATAGAAGCATTTGCAACTGCAGGGGGGAAAAAGAGAGAGTAGACTTTTAAGAAAATACATTTTTGAGAACAAAAGGGAGATTCTTTCACAGTGAATCAAGCAATTCACAGCAGGCAGCACATGTGTTTTAGGTATAAGGTTGCATTTTGCCTTTTATATTGAGTGCTTGCCAGTATGGTGACACATCACGCACAGTTGGGCAACAGAATTGGGTTTGCAGGCATCCATGGTAAGCCAAAGGGTATGTGGGATTGTCTTCTTCCACATTCATACCATGTGGGAGTGGTTTCAAACTGAAGCACCCTCCTTTCCCATAGCAACCAATGCCGGTTGTGTTTGCCATTTAAAAGGAGGAGCTGCAGTTTTTGGAGTGGATGTGCAGGACACCCCTCTCTCCACTCCCCATGCGGCTATTCTCCAGGATGATCCTGTTTAGCCAAGTGCAAACAGCCCAGCATGCCCGGGGTCTAATGTGTCAGGGATCACCAAACAGAGAGGTTTAATATTTCCTTACAAAACTTCCCATATTTCAACCAGGTGACCAAAATGCCGCTGAAAGACGGACTGCCACATGTGCAAGGCCACTGAAAGATGGAGCAGTGCACTGTCGAAATCACGGACAAGTGGAAAAGGTGCCACTTGGGGAATTCTGGGCTCGGGGGAGCAGGCACTCCCCCTGCTCCCCCCCCACCAGCTACGCTAGTGATGGTCATCTGTTCTGTTGAGCTCGCCACGCTGACCAAACAGGAAATGAAATTCAAAAGTTCCCAGTGCTTTTCCTGTGTACCTGGCTAGTGCATCGGAGTTGAAAGTGCTGTCCAGAGTGGTCATGTTGGAGCACTCTGGGATAGCTCCCGGAGGCCAATACCATCAAATTGCGTTTACACTACCCGAAATTTGACCCAGGAAGGTTGATTTTAGCACTGTTCCCCCTTGTCAGGGAGGAGTACAGCAGTCGATTTTAAGAGCCCTTTAGGTTGGCGGAACAGGGTTGGTTGTTAGGAGTCAGAATAGAGGGAGGAGAGACTTATGGAACTATGCAAACTCCTCCCCAAATCCAGACCCAAATTATTGCCCCACTCTAAGATATTCTAAGTCACATGTTTGATCTATTTTAAATTTGTAATAATGTGAGGTATACAGTACACATTTTGAATAGGTTTTACATTCATTTTTCTGACAACAAGCAACATCATCTGCTTTTTAAAAAGTAATAGTGCTGTAAAGTTTTTAAAATTGTGAGTCACATTCATGTATTCATCATAAGAAATTAAATAAGACAGCAGGTCCTATATGGTGATGCCAATACACAGGAAGGCAATGAACAAAGGGGGCCATATTTAGTTCCATTTCATTAGAAAACAGGAAAAAAAGCTTTTTCTTAATAGAGACTGCCATGTTTTGTAGGAAAAGAAAGTATATTTTAAAGCTTCTAAGAGAGAGTTACAAACTCTATAGAACTTTTTAAAGCAAGACAGTAGTCAACAATGAGTATCTAACTGGCACTGAAAGGCAGAGGAGTCAGATTCAGATGGTGTTTAGTGACACACTTTACCAGTGTTTCTTTGGGGACTCAGGTTGTGCAGAATTTAAAGTTTTGTTTTTAAAAAATGCTCTTGTCCTTAAGAATGTGAAGCACACCTTCCCAGTGTAAACCAGTGCAATTACTACATTTGTACAAGCACACAGAAACAATGTGAGTAAATTTATTGCTAGTTTCATTCCTCTGATGTCAAGCTGTATCATGGTTGAATAAAGTCAGTGGAGTTATTACATTGATGAATTTGGGCCAATATTAAAAAGATGGCATATTCGTCATTCATTTAAAGGGATTGTTGAGTCTGAATCCTTGTTGATGACAATGAAAATGTGAACATTGATTACTATATCGCTGGCAATAATTTTTCGGGATTTGGGGAGGAGTTTGCATAGTTCCATAAGTTTCTCCTCCCTCTACTCTGACCCCTAAAATGAACTGAGCAATGTAGAGAATATTTATTTCAGATATACAGTTTTAGAAAATGTTTGTATGTATCTTTAAGAATTGACTACCTTGTTTTCTGTTCTGAATTAACTGAGATCTTTTATTATTGACCTACTTTAATAGAATATGTTGAAAATATCCATACCTGTTTACTTAAAATGCTAATGTAACCTCCTTTGACAATGGAAAGAATTTTGTATACATCCATCCAAAGAAACAGTGATTAGATCATCAATCTATTATCCCTCCAGTTATTCTTTGTCCTTTGAGTGTTTAATTGTGCCAGTTGTTTTGTTAGGAAGGAATGTCCCAAAGCTTGCTACTCAGAAATTAACATGTTAAACACAGATTGCTGTACTTCTGGTTTTGGCAGGCAGGTACATATTTAATATAAAAGGCAATAACGATGTTTAAATTTACTTCACGTATAGCATTTCTCTACAGGGCCACCCAGAGGGGGAGGGGGGCAAGTGGGGCAATTTGTCCCAGGCCCTGGGCCCTGCAGGGGCCCAGTGAGCCCTGGCCCGGCGGCAGTCCAGGTCTTCGGCAGCATTTTGGCGGCAGAACCCTTCAGTGCTGCTGAAGATGTGGAGTGACTGAAGGGCCTCCCACCACCGAAATGCAGCCGAAGACCCGGACTGCCGCCAGGTGAGTACAAGCACTGCAGCTCCCCCGCTTTGCCCCAGGTCTGGGCGGCCCTGTTTCTCTAGCTGTTGTGTTTGAAAAATAACACAAGATGAATAATCATTATAGTTCAGGACCCAGGAACAGTAGTCACTGTATGACCAAAAATCAAACATTTTTGCAGCTGTAATTGTATGTTGACTGAAAGGAAGGATAGACAGGGGGAAAAGGGAGGAGGTGTTGCCTTATATATTAAAAATGTACACACTTGGACTGAGGTGGAGATGGACATAGGAGACGGAAGTGTTGAGAGTCTCTGGGTTAGGATAAAAGGG
>NC_133775.1:73289750-73295360 GCF_003597395.2 Chelonoidis abingdonii | reverse complement strand
ACACTGGAATAAATTGCCTAGGGAGGCTGTGGAATCTCCATCTCTGGAGATATTTAAGAGTAGGTTAGATAAATGTCTATCGGGGATGGTCTAGACAGTATTTGGTCCTGCCATGAGGGCAGGGGACTGGACTCGATGACCTCTCGAGATCCCTTCCAGTCCTAGAGTCTATGAATCTACGAAAACAGTTGGTGCAGTCTTTCATCTGTGCAGTTATGCCTTTAGACAGTAGGTGGCGCTGTTAACCGGAAGATGTAAACAGGGAGGAAGACTATAATTTTTGAAGCTAGAATGGCGTTCAGAGCTTACTGCAGCGCTCTGTTGCAGTGACTCTGGCTCGGAGGGTATTTCTCAACCTCTGTACTGGAGTCGAGTGCTTCAGACACTAGGGATCGAGGAGCTGTCTGTTAGACTTGTGTTATGAAACTACAAAGGAGATGGGGCTCCGGCATTAAGATCAGAAGAGACTTAGCTCCAAAGGGGAAATACGCAGCTCCAGTAGGAAACCATTGAGTCTATTTATTATTTCACTTCTTAGCTGCCTCAATCTGGGAGATGCTTGCATATAGGTTGCATACGGTGTGCCAGAAGAGTCAGAAGCTGGATTCAATATAGTAGGCATCGCCAGCAATCTGGGACTGGATGTTCCGCAAGTGGTATCCCTCAGAGCACGGCTGGTGTCTGACTCACGTAAGCATTTTTGTTCTGAATGTATGCAATGGGCGTTTGCTGGTGAGTGACCGCTGGGGTCGAGAGCAACTCTGTGAGTTGGAGAGCAGAGGTTGTATTAACCTAATGCTAGTGATAGAGACTCCCTTGGAACTGTATGGGGTAGACATAGAAATACTGGATAGAAATGTTCCTCTTAAATAATTAGTTTATATACCCTGAAGTTAGTGGCTGGAGCTCTCTCGCTTCTTGCTAGGCGGGAACACTCCATCCTGACGTCGGTACCAATTCTATCAGCAGTTACACAAGTTCAGCCTCAAAAGCATTTTGGGGTAGACACGCAGAGCTCCAGCCAGGGCCGGCTCCAAGCACCAGCTTAGCAAGCATGTGCTTGGGGCGGCCACTCTGGAGTAGGGTGGCAGGTTCAGGTATTCGGCAGCAATTTGGCGAAGGGTCCCTCACTCCCAGTCAGATCAAAAGACCTCCCACTGAATTGCTGCAGATCGCAATTGCGATCATGGCTTTTTTTTTTTTTGGCTGCTTGGGGCAGCAAAACCCCTAGAGCTGGCCCTGGCTCCTGCGAGGGCAGCAAATTAGGCTGAGGCTAGAGCAGCCCCTTGATCGCGAGCAGCAGCCAGGGCACCCACTGGTTCTGATAGCTCTGGATGGTGGGAATCCCCCTCGTTCCGGGGACACCCACATCCAAGTTCATGTGATAGAGGCTATGATAAGGCACCTCAGTTTGAAGAGTCAGTGTACATGGAGCCCCAGGAGTCAAGGGTGCTGCAATGTCATGACACAGACACTGATTTAGACAAAGGCACAAACAGGGACGTGACCTATTCCTCCTCCAGCAAAAGCTCCAGCAAAGCCAAATGGGTCTTCTCCTTGGATGTTCAGAGTGGCGAGATTACACTGAAGGCAGCAGCACGTGAACTGTTTACGAACTGTACCAACAGGCCACAGACAGTGGAACCTACGTGCTTTCCCATCCCAGACAAAGTCTGGAGGAGATCATTGTTGTCAGTAGTAACGCGCGACAAGTGAAGGTGGTCACTATCACCATCCTAGTCAGGTGGTCGGAAGTATATCCATACTGCTATATTCTTATTATTCAAGCACGGAGTTACTATTCACAGAGATTCTATGGTATGGTTTGGTTAATTTAAGATTTTTATTTCATTTGACTTTATGCTTTCTTTCACATATAGTACCACTCTCCCACCAGCATGATCTGTTCTGTTCTTCTGGTATATTTTGTACCCTGGTATTACTGTGTCCTATTGATTATCATCATTTACTCCTGAGGACATTCTGCACCAAAAAATTAAAAATTATGCATACAATATTTTAAAATTCTGCAAAATTCTGCAAGTTTTATTTGTCAGTAAATAAATGTAGAGGCTCCATCATGGCAGTGGGGAGCACAGGCCACTGGCGGCATGAGGGTGGACGATCACCCTGCAGCCCCACCACCCTCCACCCTGGAGACATGGACTTGGTGGTGAGGCTGCACCTGACCCTGACACAGCACAAGGTCTGGGCCTGCCCCAGAAACACCCTCAGGCTCTGCCTCTCTGCACCAAGCACACCAGGTATGGGGCATGCAGACTTAACCAGGCAGGATCCAAGTGTGTGTGTGTGTTGGGGGGAGGGTTCAGTGTGGGGTGATCCAGGTGTGGTATGAGAGGATTCTGTGTGGGACAATCTGGGTGCAAGCAGCTCAGTGTGGGGTCTAGGTGTGGGTGGATCTGTATGCACAGAGGCTTGTTGGATGGGTTCCAGGTGCAGGGGCAATGGGACACTGCAGGGGCTTCCAGATGAAAGTGGTTGGGGCACAGCAGAGGGGTTTGGGTGTGGACGTAGCAGGGGGATCTGGGTACTGTGGGAGTGGGGCTTGGTGGTGTGGGGGTCTGGATGTGGAGGCTCAGGATGGTGCAGGGGGTGGGGCTTGTCAGGATGGGAGTTTGGGTGCAAGGAGATCAATGGGGGGTATTCTGGGTGCAATGGTAGGGGTCCAGAGGCAGGGGGTCTGGGTGCAGGGGGCTTCATCTGCAAGGGTTAAGGTTCAATAGGGTAGGGTTCAGATATGGAGGGCTAGGGGGTTCTGGGTGTACAGGATGAGACTTGGTGGGAGTGTCTGGGCATGGGAGGTCCAGATGCACAGGGGTTTGGTAGATGAGGGAGCAGCTTCCTGTACAGTGACTCCTTCCCCAGCAGCTGAGGAGCGATGTGGGCAGGAAGCATGGGAGGATGCTGAGCTTCCTGAAGCTGGGGGCAGTTTCTGGGGGTCGGTCTGAAATAGCCCCAGCCACTCCTTTCAGGAAGTCCCATCCTTTCCTGTCTCCAGGACTAGCAGCTGATCCCGGATCAGGATAAGAGCCACTGGCTGGAGTGCCTGAAACAATGTACCTGCACAGCTAGGGAGTGATACATGACTGCTCTTGAAGTTTCCCTTTGTTTCGTGGTCAGAAAGTAATTTTTCTGTGGGGAAGCAAAGAAATCTAAGGAGGACATTAATTCTGCACATGCACAGTGATGCAGAATTCCCCCAGCAGTAATCATTCCACCAGGTTTCTGTGATGCCTATTATATCAATTCCTCATTTAATACGAGGAACTCAAATTCACCCATCTTATTATTCAGAAAATGAATTGTTTGTTTTCCGGTGGGACAGCTGGTGCTACCAGCCCTGGAAGTGCCCAAGGTATCGGTCTTTCAAATAGTGACATGTTATATCTAGAAAAATCTATTTTAAGTGTTTTTAGATATATTTTAAATTTATCACTTGTATTTTTCCTTTCACACTGAGCCCCATAAAGTTGAAATCCTGGTACTAGGCCACATCATATATATGAAACTTGTATATAACTTTTTACATCTCAGCCTGAAGATATGTCTTTTTTAGGGCAAATGAGTTTAATGTTGGAGTGAGCCTGCCCTTGTCTAAACATAGAGTTAGATATGTTTTTTGTCTTAGGGTATGTCTACACTACGGGATTATTCCGATTTTACATAAACCATTTTTGTAAAACAGATTGTATAAAGTCGAGTGCACTTGGCCACACTAAGCACATTAATTCAGAGGTGTGTGTCCATGTACCGAGGCTAGCGTTGATTCCCGGAGTGTTGCACTGTGGGTAGTCATCCCATAGCTATCCCATAGTTCCCGCAGTCTCCCGCGCCCGTTGGAATTCTGGGTTGAGATCCCAATGCATGATGGTGCAAAAACAGTGTCGAGGGTGATTCTGGGTAAATGTCGTCACTCATTCCTTCCTCCATGAAAGCAACGGCAGACAATCATTTTGTGCCCTTTTTCCCTGGATTGCCCTGGCAGACGCCATAGCATGGCAACCATGGAGCCCATTTTGCCTTTTGTCATAAGTCACCCGTGTGTGTACTGGATGACGCTGACAGAGGCGGTACTGCAGTGCTACACAGCAGCAGTCATTTGCCATTCAAAGTAGCAGAGATGGTTACTAGTTGTTCTGTACGTCGCGGTGGCCATTGTAAATTGGTGATGAGATGACGGTTATCAGTCGTTCTGTACCATCTGCTGCTGTCATGGGTTCTCCTGGCTGGCCTAAGCTGAGGTCGGCTGGGGCACAAAGACAAAATGGGAATGACTCCTGAGTCAATCCTCTGTCACGGAGTCACGGGCGATGCTCTGGAACTGCTCCCACTAAGCCAGTCAGGACTTGGGGGAGCCTCCTCCTCCTGGAGCAGACTTGTTCAGGGCAAGAAGCTCACACGTCTTCACCTCCTGGGTCTCTCTTGGAGCATTCAGCATCCTCTGCCCCTCCGTGGGCTTCCACAGTGAGCCCACCCAGGCGGGTCTGGGGAAGCCACAGGGTCCTGCACCCCCGCTTTGCAGTCAGACGTGACTCTTAGCCAGCAAAACAGAGTTTATTCGATGACAGGAACAGGGTCTAAAACAGAGCTTGTAGATACAGCGAACCAGACCCCTCGGCCGGGTCCATTCTGGGGGGCAGTGAGCCAGACCCCTAGGTCTGCACTTCACTCCTTGTCCCCAGGCAGCTCCAGATTAACCTCCCTCCAGCCCCTCCTCTCTGCTCAGCTCCTTTCCCGGCCAGGAGGTCACCTGATCCCTTTGTCTCAACACTTTCAGCTGGCACCTTTGCAGAGGAGGGGCCCAGCCATCAGTTGCTAGGAGACAGAGTGCCCGGCATTTAGGGGCACTGGCCCCTCCTCTGTAGCAATCAACACACCCTTATCCCACCACCAAGCTACTTAAGAACTGCCTAGGGGACACTGAGGCACCAACACAAGTGTTCAGAGCAAACATTAAGAACAGTCCCAGTTTGTCACATCTCTCCCCCTTCGAGACCGAACTGAGCAAGGTCACTCCAGCCAGTGACCTGGAGAAGTTCGAACCCCAACGTTCCCATGGATGCCCCAGCATCTCTCCAATTCCTTGTGGGAGTACACCAGGCCCTCCAGTTTTGTGCCCTCTCTTGGCTTGAGTGTGCTTGATGGCACTTGCAGGCCGCATGTGGGAAGGTTTATGCGGCCTGTACCCTTTTGCCACCCAATACTCCTGGGGGTTTAAACTGGGACAGGGTCTTCTCCCAGCACTTACTGGCGCGATTCGGGCTCTCTTGGTTAAGAGCCCCCATCTTTGGCCTTGGCCAGCTTCTGGGGGGCTTGGGCAGCCGCTCCCCACCTTGTGGCCCAGACACAACACCGCTCGCCATCCCATCTTATACTTTCCAACTTTTAACGTCAGTCCCACCTCCTTGAGGCCGCCAGCCCCCTCTTCCCCTGGGACACCTGTGTCCTCCCAGGTCTGGCTAAAGATGCACATGTATCAGTGTCTGCCAGGGCCAAGTTCTCATCCCCTCTCTTGTCTAAATCTCCCCAGGCTAGGCATGGGGTCGGCATCGATGCTGTGAATGGCTTTAAGCTTCTGACAGCCCCATA
>NC_133775.1:73288065-73289650 GCF_003597395.2 Chelonoidis abingdonii | reverse complement strand
TACGGCCCATGTTGGAGCTCTTTTTGGATTTGGGACTGCATCGCCACCCGTCCTATTCAGAGCTCCTCGCTGGGCAAACAGGAAATGAAATTCAAAAGTTCTTGGGGCTTTTCCTGTTTACCTGGCCAGTGCATCCAAGTTCAGATTGCTGTCCAGAGCAGTCACAATGGTACACAGTGGGATACCGCCCGGAGGCCAAATACTGTCGATTTGCGGCCACACTAACCCTTATCCGATATGGTAATACCGATTTCAGCACCACTCCTCTCGTCGGGGAGGAGTACAGAAACTGGTTTAAAGAGCCCTTTATATCGATATAAGGGCCTCGTTGTGTGGACTGGTGCAGCGTTAAATCAGTTTAACGCTGCTAAAATCGGTTTAAACGCGTAGTGTAGACCAGGCCTTAGATAGCTATAGGCTGTCCATCTGTCTGACTGGCTATGCATTTTAGTGAACGCTTCAAAATAGTATGTAGGTGTCACAAACCCAGATTAAGAATAGCATAGAAAAGACAAATGAGGTCAAGACAAAACACAGCACAATAACTGGAGAAATGGAGGACTGTGGAGTTTTGTTAACTAAACGATGAAAGTAGGAAGGATTTATTGAAGAAATGGACAGGAAGGAGGGAAAAGAAGGTCTTTGGCGCACAAGTAATGGGAGACTGTTCAAAGCCTAATGGCAGCATGAATAGTGGTGCAAAGAGTGTGAGAGAGATCAGTAGGAAAGGCAATTTGTGAAGTGTGCAGTGGAAAAGTTGGGGATAAGGAAACAACATGGGGGAGATTATGTAGGGCTGGAAATAGAGATAAGGATCTTGAATTTTATTTACTATGAGGTAGGAAGATAATGAAGAGATGCAAGGACTGACATAGATGGAAAGCAGAAGATAATGTAAGCAGTAGCATTTTGAAGCAGAAATGCAGTCAGAGGTCAGGATGTTGAAGAGGAAAATGTTACATAAATCAAGGTAAAAAAATGCCAAGGCCTGAACAAGTGCTTTGCAAGTAGGAATAGTGAGGGAAGGGAAGATATTGATGATATTAAATGGAAAGAAATTACAAGAATTAGTGAGGGGCTGGAAAGGGGAGGAGAAGAGGCGGAGACTAAAAAATTGCGTTGAAGTTCTGAGTCTGAACTGGTGGTTATTCTTTTATAACATAAACCAAACCAGCCACAAAAGTAAACTCCTGTTTCACCACACTAGTTAACAAGAAAACATACAGGTAGTTTCCTCAGGCATTCCAGTTCTTATGTCACCACCAAAAACACTGGACTCAGAGATAGGTGGTTCTTTACAATCAGTGTCATCAAATAATAAGTTCTTCGAATCCCAAAGGACCAGCCACACACCCAGGTCAATATACAACTTAGATCTTACCCAAAGATCACACTGATGCCAATCCCTTAGGGTATGGCTACACTTGGAATTTCAAAGCGCTGCCGCGGCAGCGCTGCGGGAGCGCTGCCACAGCAGCGCTTTGAAGTGTGAGTGTGGTCGGAGCGGCAGCGCTGGGAGAAAGCTGTCCCAGCGCTGCACGTAAACCACATCCTCTACGGGTGTAGCGTGCAGTGCTGGGAGCCG
>NC_133775.1:73266599-73286898 GCF_003597395.2 Chelonoidis abingdonii | reverse complement strand
GGGGGGGGCCTTAGGGCGGGGGCTTGGCGACAGGGGAGGGCGCAAGGTGGAAGTTTTGCCTAGGACACGAAACATCCTTGCACTGGCCCTGCCGGTACCTGCCTCCGAAGTGCCCCGAAGATCCACGGCAGGGGGTCCTTCCATCCCAGGACCCGCCGCCAAAGTGCCAGGTTTTCGGGAGTAATTCGGCAGCAGAGACCCCTGCCGCAGGTCTTTGGGGCACTTTGGCAGTGGGTCCCAGAGTGGTAGGACTCCCCCACTGCCAAATTACTGCCGAAGCAGGGGCCCCTGTCGCCGAGGACCCCAGGCCCCCTGAATCCTCTGGGCGGCCCTGGTTTCCAGGGCCTTTTATATTCTCTGCCATGCGGAGGGAAACCCCAGCAACAAGAAGAACTTTGGAGTCACACGGGCAAGTCACATGTCCATGCATTTCGCTTAGTCACATCAGGAAATTTCATTAAGTGTAGATGGGCATCTCCCATGGTCCATTGTCAGTTAAATGTTCTTTTGATGGAATACTCAATTTGAATAGTCCCTCCATGATGTGCTGGCTAATTTGAACTTCAGGTACAGAGCCAATATTTATAACTTCAAATACAAAAATGATACATGGTTACAGAAAGCAGAATCATAACCAGAAAACCATAACCTTTTTCCAGACACTTCACTTGACAACCTTTCTACAATATTTGCTGCAAATATGTAATGGTGGTTGCAACAATGATCTATATGGTCATATTTTATTTAGATAACATCAGAGAAGGATAATGGGTTTGTCAGTTTTGTAGTTTGAGACAGTGACATGAAATCCAAGAAAATATATTTGACTGACAGCTGGATATAGAAAACTGAATATGGGGAAGAGTTTGGTGTTAGAGGAGTAGATCTCTGAATCATCCAGGGAATGCAATCACTTCACAGGGAAGATTTAGGACTTGATTCACCATTATTTTACTTCTACTTTATACTAAAGTAATTAGTTTACTTCAGTGTTGGAGTAACACAGCCCTTAATATTTTAAAAGTTGTTAAACACTTACAGAACTTCTGATTGTAATTTGAGGAAGATAAAGGAGAACAGGCCCTCCTCCCCAAAGTTGCCACCTTCTTGCCTCTTAAAAATAAAGAACCAGTTTGTTTTGAAGCATGAAAAGTTTTAGAATGAATTGCCCTTCTTCCAAAAATATTTTAATTCACTTACTTCCTCATAGCTATAAATAAAGTATTTGTGAAGACACTCTGCATGTCTCTCTACAATATTAGAGAGACAAGGTGGGTGAGGTAATATCTTTTATTGGACCAACTTTTGTTGGTGAAAGAGACAAGCTTTCTGTCTTACACAGAGCTCTTCTTCAGGTCCTGAAAGCTGGAAAGCTTGTCTCTCTCTCCAAGAGAAGTTGGTCCTTGTCTCTCTAGTATCCTGGGACCAAGGTGTCTACAACAACATCTGTAGAATATAGTAATTAGATGACTCCATTTTCGCTGGAGTCAATGTTCAACTTCGTGATTAGCAGTGCAGCCTGGAATATACACATTCATGCATAACTCCATAAGATATGTGTATTTTCCTGAGGTACATTCTATTTCAGAAAGTTACTAGCAATTTTTATATTAGTAAACTCAAAACAGCTAAAAGGGCAACAAAAACCAAAGTGATAAAATAGGGTGGCAGTGAGGTGTGCAAATGAAGACATTTAAAAATATAAAGAGAATGGGATGGAGGATTATCAGTAGAGTTAGACAGAGAAATAATAAAAATGAAGAACAAAACTTACTAATAAGTGGCAATATACAGAAACCACCTAAAGTAATATCGGGGGATTTTTCAAGCACAGTAAATGCAAGTAGAAGAATGATTTCAAATCAATTTTGGCCACTTTAAATTGGAAACAGAGAACTTAGGGAAGAGGTGCCTGAACTGTGGGGTGCATCCCGCAGGGTAGTGTAGAAGAACATTGAGTGGAGGGTGGGCAGGGCCTGAGGCAGCCCCAACAGGAGGTGGGGAGGGAGCACTACCCAGCCCCACTCTGTTCTGCTCCGGCCCCACCCACTCCTGTGGCCTGGCCTCAGCCCTGGGCTCCTGGCCCAGCAGCAGCTCCAATCCCAGGCTGAAGCCCAGCCTTGGCCCATGGCCCCAAGCATGGTTCCACCTCCAGCCTTGGTTCTGGCCCCAGATCTGCCCCTAGCCATGGCCCTGGCCTTGGCCCCTGGCTCCCAACCTGGCTGTGGCTCCAGTCTGAGCTCGATCCCTGGGCCCTACCATGGCCCCACTCTCAGCTGCTGTGGCCCCAGCCCTGACCATGGCCCTGTTCTCAGCCCAGCTCCCGACCACAGCTGAGGGTTGGGAGTGTGGATGGGCAAGTGGGGGCATGCTGTCAAAAGTTTGGGGACCACTGACTTTGAGAAAGGAAAAAAGAAACAGAAGGGTTGTTAAACATTGCCATATGTAGGGCTGGAAGGAATGTGCCCCTAAATATCATTGGCAGTGCCCTTGATTTTTTTTCATTTTGCTCTACAGTGTGTGGTTGTGGGTCACTTGCCAGGATTATCTGGGTATATCTCATTTAATTATTTCCTTGCTGTTGCAGGGGCCTTCAGCACTGGTGCACCTTGGTCCATTCTGTGCTTTGCCTGTTGCTCATAATAGTCTAGTTTCCTGTGGGTCTCATTTACTTCGGTCTTATTTCCTTTGTTGGGTTTAGTGTGCCAGAGGTGATGGTGGCCTGTGAGGTACAGGAGGTCAGACTAGATGAACTTCTAGTGGTATTCTGTGTCTCTAAGTAAGCATTTCATGTCCATCTTTAGATCAGCGAGAAAGCAGGGATAATCCAGTTCGCAGTTGACAGGTGTTCAAACAAACAAATAAATTCCCCATCACTAGCACGATTTGTCAGTATCAGCAGAAAAGCCAAGGTCTGAAAGGAGAGGGACCGATCTCCCCTCTTCAAGTGTAATTTTCTCCACTTTCACAGTTAAAGAACACAGCTGGGTAGTGTGCAGAGGCTTAATGTATTGCTCCCATAGTCTACCTGATCTGTGGTAAGAAGACGTAAGTTCTCTGAACTGTCAATATGACACTTAATTTACACTAAAATTCCCTATCTATGCATACAGTTCTGCATACCTAGCTCATTATGTCTTATTCTAATCATATTCCTTTCATCTGATCAAGCAAAAAGGATGATAAAAGCTAATCGTATTTCTGCAGTTTCCTTCATTTAGCTTTTATTCAGGAAATCTCAGGCCCACGTCTTTTTCTTTTAATGTGATTTTAGCCTGACTGGGTACTTGAGAAAGTACCGCTACTAAATTATAGGATGCATTTCCCTCTTTAGAAGAAACATCAACGAATGTAAGTTGTCTTTTGCATTTTTAAAGGCTGTGATGCAAACGGCTGAATCGATCGCTTGGATTAAATAAATGGTACACCAATATTATCCAATAGGGGGCGCCTCTTCGACATCTGTATCCGAGGGGAAGTTTCTCCTTCTACTGGCAGAGTTTGTGTGTGTCGCTGTCCGCTAATATGATGCAATAGTTCTCAGGGATCTGGCCGGCTGCTCTGCAGCTGCAGCGCTCAGGGACATTCACACAAGAGTGTTGTCTCTGAGTCCTGGGCTCTTTTTCACTCTATAACCTATCTTTAATTTAATGGCCTTTTCAACGAGCCATTTACCCACCCAAATGCGGCAGTTCTGCCTGATTTCCCCTTGCTGCAGGTTTGCTGAGATATTGAGGGTCTGGCTTTCATGTGTTCCTGAAGCATTCGAGCTGCGATCCATTTCGGGCAATTTTTCTAAGGATTTAGGGATTGCAGATTCTGGGACCCCCATGTCTCCAGCATGAGCCGGAGCTGCTCACATCTGATTTCAGACATGGGGCATTATTTGTACCATAGACCAAGAAGCCATGAGTGACTCCAAACTAATCTGCTTTTTGCATCCGAAAGCGGTGATGGAAAATTCCCTACAAGTTGTGTCCATTCAAATCGAAGTGACCCAGATAAATAAGTCCCGATTTCCCACGCAGACAATTCAAGTCTATTACCGAGGTTGGTTGTGATTCTAGAGCTGCGTGTCCCTCTAGAGAGAACAGAGGACCCAACTGTTGGCAGCAATTCTCTGACAATCTAACGGACGTCCCCATTAAAACGAGTTCTGAATCTGAAGCCCCGAAGCGATGTCAAGTGCTTTCTCGTTTTAGGATTGGTAAAGCCTCGTAAAAGCAGCTAATATACCAGCTAAGCACCTTTGCAAAAGACAGAGGCTCTCTGATAACCTGGACTGTTACTGTCCTGGGTGCTGGTGACAACGCCTCGGTGTTCAGCTAGTGTGTGGATCGGGTTACTGTCGGGGCAGCGTTCCTGAAGGCATTTCACTAACCTCGGCCACAGCAATTGCCTTATGCCGGATCCCTTGGGGGAATGACGTATTGCCGTTGCAAGAGCACGGGATTCAGCCGCCCAGGTCTGAATCCGGCCAGTGCGCAGGTTAGGCTGAAATACGCAAAAGTTTCTGACCGCCTGCATCTTTATACAGTTTTCATATCCACTCTAACGGGACGGATGTCAGCGAGATCCGGGCTTTCAGTGTCCGTAAAGATAACTGAGGGGAACTGACTCTCCCCAAATTGTCCTCGCCTATCTTTTCAGCCCAATGCCTACAAAGGAGCGCTCGGGAGAAGGGTGCCTTTAATTGCTGTGATGGACAAAGATTCAGGAATCAAGGAGAGAGTTTGCTGGCGGATTCCAGATGTCTTTGGAAACAGAAAGGTCGGCGAAGAACTGTCACTCTCTAGGTACAGATCTGGTTCTGGACCGTGAGACAATGTCCGAGTATTAGCATCACTGTTCAGGGACTTGCTGGGCGTCCCGCCAGTGCTAACAAAATCCTCCTTGGGAGTCTCTGTCTCTCTTGGACAATAAAGGCGCGGCTCTTTGCCTCGTCTGAAGTGTCCATTTGTTCCCAGAGTCTCCATTCTATGCTGAGCATCTTCAGGTTTCCCAAGTCCAAGTTAAAGCGCACAAGCACAGCCTGACTCTGCTCCGAAGCTCCATAAATTTGGTCATTATTTGGTAGATCCGAATTACAACGCAGAGTGATACTCCTTTCCTTGGAACGAGACACCTGGTAGCTCTGGACATGATGCGCACAGGAAGGTTACCTGCTGATTCGAACTATGGCACTGAATGGACACTCAGCCAGATGTTTGAGACAGTTGTGATTTGTTACAGTCAACTGAGCCCAGTTCTGCGGCTCTTTCCTCTGACTCCAGAGCACCCAGGACGGCCAATGGCAATGGAGAACCAGCTCTCTCAGTCAGGGTCACTATTGGCGTGTTCTTCCCTGACTCACGTCCTTCTGGATTTTAGTGAGGTGGCAAAAATTTAAGTAAGTGCCGCAGTCAGTCTCAGCTTCTGTTTATTCAGCAACATGGTTTCCATTCCCGGACTGGTTTTGTGTTTTTCAGTCGTACCTGCACCAAAGCGCCGCTCCCAGAAGAAAAGTATTGTACAGAAGAAGTGTCTTACTTAGGACTCCGGTGTCTGCAAAGACTTCGTTGGTTGCCTTTCAAAATATTTACCAGCTGAATTCACGGTGGGAAGAAGTGAAGTTTCCTTGGATGTTGGTGGCTTTATGACCTGTTTGGAATCCATTCTCCATAAATTTTATTTCTAACCTGGCAGAACTTTAATGCAACGTTAACGGTAAATAGCACTTTCAATCCATCTTATGTTCAGGTTTATATCTAGAAAGGAAAAGAACTCAGTGAATGAAACTGAGGCAAGAGACTACATTAAGTAGTGACCATCAGAGTTACACTTAGGCTAAAATATTATTTTATCGTTAGCTTTTCTGTTGTGAAGACAGTTTAACTCTTAAGGAAGAGAAATATTTTTGCTAAGGGTCAGTTGAACATTTAATAGTGCTCTTTATTTGGACCAGTTCGATTACATTGCTGCTGTTTTCAGTTAAAAGAGAGGATTGGTTTTAGGTTTCCAGCTTTAAGCAGCAGATTGTGACACCGTTCGTTACTCATGCTAGTGAGGCGTTACTCACTCGAGTAGTCCCATGAACTTTAGCAGAGCTACTGGTATGAGGAAGAGTTCACCAATGTGAGCAAGGAGTTCATAAGCTGAGCCCAATGGATTGATGTCAAAGTAGTCATAACCATGAGAGCTCTTCAGATCATCCCTGCTAAATACCTGAAGACCGAGTCATTGGATCCAAACGCCGCAGGTTTTCCATAACGTCAACTCTCAAAACAAAAACAAAATGTAAAAATATCACTGATGACATCATTAATGTCAGAAGTCCTGAGGAGCGAGGGTTTTTCCTTTAGCCTGGTGAGTTAAACTGGCAGCCCAATCGCATAAAGTATCGCAGAATTTCAGCTGTCCCCTTGCAGGAAAATAGTCTGCGAAAGCGATCCTAGTCTTGCTAAGGGTGATCTCCCTCACGCCCCACCTTGTATCCAGACCCTATTCTATGTTCTTACAACCCGATGTCTTTCTGGCTTTCCCACTGGACCAACAGCCTAAGGAAAGGACGTGGGTGGTTAACTTCTTTATATGCTTTCCGAGTAATAAATAGTTTTTGTGCCACCCGCGAATCGGTTTTAATCACCCTCTCCTTCTATTTACAGAGTAAAATGCAAGGTCACTGAAATCTATAACACTTTTAATAAACATGCAAGTAACTATGGGGGGATGAGATGGCTCGGTGGTTTGAACATTGGCCTGTTAAACCCAGGGTTGTGAGGTCAATCCTTGAGGGGGGCTATTCAGGGATCTGGAGCAAAAATCTGTCAGGGATGGTGCTTGGTTCTGATGCAAGCGCAGGGGGTTTTTAAATTTAATTTGGGGGAGAGGATAGTTCAGTGGTTTGAGCATTAGCCTGCTAAACCCAGAGTTGTGAATTCAATCCTTGAGGGGGGCATTTAGGGATCTGGGGCAAAAATCTGTCTAGGGATTGGTCCTGCTTGAGCAGGGGATGGACTAGATGACTTCTTAAGGTCCTTTCCAACCCTGATATTCTGATTCCATGGGGGCATCTACCCTCCTGCTCATAACTCAGTTAAGTGAAGCAGATCTCAGTGAAAACAGCAGGAGTTGTGCAGCTAGAAATTCAGGGCCTGATCCTGTATTTGTTGAAGTCAATAGGAGCTTTGCCATTGATTTCAGTGGTCATAGACCAGAATCTTAGTGCCATGATCATTCTCCTTTCTCCCGAATAATCCAAGTTGATTTCCATTAGTAAGTGAGCTCAGAAGCAAGCAAAAAGAGGACGGGAAGGGATCATAATAAAACACTCCACTAAAGTTAGTTGGCGACAAATATGACTTTTATGTTTTTCAAATGGCATTTTAAGAAGCGGAAGAATGTTGTGCTAAGCCAGGAGTTTGCTAGGGCACTGATGAGCTCTGTTAAATGAGAGCTCTTACTTCCGTTTCACACGTCACTTCTACGCCCAGATGTACTAACAGCATGGCTTGGGCGTTTTCCCTTGCCAATGCTGGCTGTTATGTTGCAGATGTGTACGGAATCGGCAGGATCTGCGGCAGGGAGAATTGTCCGCCTCTTTTCTAAGTTTGTCATTCAGATATATCCAGCTTTCAAAAATAGTTCCAAAATGTTCTCTGATGGCATTTAGAAGGATACGATCTATTTATTCGGTAACATTTTAACACTTTTTCTTTAATCTAGCGCTGTGGCAGAGACTGTTCATTTACTAGCTGTCATGATAGCTGTTAGACCTCTAGGTGGCGCTGTCCACCAGTAAGGTACCGAAGTGTAATAGAAGATCTTTTCCATCCACAAAACCTGCTGCAATATAAAAGAGCTGGCAGTGGCTGGCTCAGCAGCAGATAACCCGGTGATGATTTCAGGGAGCATAAGGAAGAGCATATGCTCTTTTCCTACATTTTAGAAAACTATTTTGTGGGGTGGGTTTTTTTGTTTTTGTTTTGGGTTTTATTTTATTTTATTTTTTGCTATTTTACCACTTTGCTTTGGCGTGGTAACTTCAGCTCTTTGCTGAGATATTGGATTATGTTACTGTTGAAACGGTCTGCAGGGAGCTGAGCCAGGGAAGGAAGAATGCGGGTCCATTTAATGGTGTTCTGCCTTATTTCCTACATCGTGAATGGGCAAATAGAGTATTCCATCTCCGAAGAAACTGAATGTGGTGTGTTTGTTGGGAATATAGCAAAGGATTTAGGAATAGATGCAACTACACTTTCACTCCGGAAATTTCGCATGATCACCAGTTCAAGTAAGCAATATTTTAATTTGGATGTAAGCACGGGGACTTTGTCAGTTAATGAACCCATAGACAGAGAGCAGGTTTGTGAATTAAAAACTACCTGTTCTCTGAATTACGAACTTGTACTAGAAAACCCTCTAGAGCTTTATAAAATGGAATTTAAAATACAGGACATAAATGACAACTCCCCCAAGTTCCCTTTAAATGAATATCACTTAAATGTAGCCGAGTTTTTATCTCCTGGGGCTCGGTTTACACTCCCCAATGCCCAAGACTTTGATGAAGGCACCAACAGTGTCCAGACCTATTCTCTGAGCCCTAACGAACATTTCCGACTGGAAATGCAAACACGCGGGGATGGGAGTAAGTACCCCGAACTGGTGCTGGAGAAGCCCTTAGACAGGGAGCAGCAATCCACCCACAGACTTGTAATTACAGCCAAAGATGGTGGGAATCCCGAGAGGTCCGGTGACGCCCAAGTCATTGTGGCTGTTCTCGATACCAATGATAACGCTCCAGCGTTTGAACATTCGCTCTACAGGGCAAGTATCTTGGAAAACTCCCCCAACGGCACGTTGGTAACCAAAGTACATGCCACTGACTTAGACGAAGGTCAAAATGGAGAGATCAGATACTCCTTTAGCAATAGCACTTCTGCTGATCTACAGAGACTATTCCTAATCCACCCCCAGACCGGGGAGGTAAGAGTGAATGGCATTCTAGATGGCCAGAGACCTGTTCTAGAGATGTTCATTGAGGCAAGGGATAACGGTGCGTTTGGAATGTCCAGTACAGCTAAATTGCTGGTGGAGGTCACTGATGTAAATAATAATGCCCCAGAGGTTACAATCACGTCTCTTTCCAGTCCCATCCCCGAAGACGCTGCGCCCGGAACTGTGATAGCTCTTTTGAGTGTTCTGGATAAAGACCCTGGAGAGAACGGGAAGGTGACTTGCCAGATCTCGGCTGATATTCCCTTCCAACTAAAACCCTCTTTCGACAGTTACTATAGTTTGGTCACTGATGGACTTCTGGACCGAGAATTGGTCAGTGAATATAACATCACCATCACCGCCAGAGACCTTGGTTCCCCGCCAATAGTTACCCAAACGACAGTATTGGTGCAAATCTCCGACGTGAACGATAACCCTCCCAACTTCGCCAAACAATCCTGTGACATCTCTGTGGCGGAAAACAATCTTCCTGGAGCATCTTTGTTCCAGGTGTCAGCATCTGACCCCGACATTAGCGGGAATGGCCAGGTCTCTTATGCGCTCAGGGACATTGACATTGCAGATAGTTCCTTGTCCAGTTTTTTATCCGTTAACTCAGAGAATGGAAACATCTATGCAAAAAGCACTTTTGACTATGAACAACTCAGGAGTTTTCATTTTCAAGTGATAGCCAAGGACAACGGATCCCCGGCCCTGAGTGCGGCCTTAACTGTGAATATATTCATCGCGGATCAGAACGACAACGCCCCGGTCATCCTATACCCTGGGGCCAGGAACGGCTCGGTCGCGATGGAAATAGTCCCTAGGTTAGCCGATGCCGGTTACCTCGTGACTAAAGTGGTGGCGGATGATGCGGACAGCGGGCAGAACGCGTGGCTTTCCTACCATCTGCAGCAGTCTTCCGACTCCAGCCTATTCAAGGTTTTGCCCAATACAGGAGAACTCAGGACTACTCGCTCCATGAGGTCCACGGATTCCATCAAACACAAAGTGGTCATTCTAGTGAAGGATAATGGGGAGCCGTCCCTCTCCTCCACGGTAGCCCTGGGCATCCTGCTGGCTGATTCCCTTCCCCAGGCGCTCCCGGACTTCGGTGACGGGATGGAGGGACAAGAGCAGCTCACTAGCCGGAACCTTTACTTGATCATGTCGCTCGCTTCCATTTCCTTTGTGTTCCTTGGCTTTCTACTCTTTCTTCTTCTCACAAGGTTTTTCCGTTGCAGAACGAACTCCTCCCGCAGCGGCTGCTGTTCAGGGTGCTGCTCAGTGGATGGGCATGATAAGTATCGCTTCAACGTGCGCATGCTCCCAAGATCTCATTTAACACCTGACATGGTGGAAGTCTCAGGAGTGGGCAAACTGACCCAGACCTATTTGTACAGAGCTTCTTTGGGTGTTGGTCCTAGCAATAACAATTTACTGCTGAACGGAGACGCTGGAAATCTTTTCAATGGCGCAGGATTACAAGGGCCCACGGCATGTGTTCAAGTCCGGAAGGTGAAGAGCGATCACTTTAATGCTATTCTAGTGGTAAGTTGTTTTTGTTTAAATTATCCCCATTTAACCTAAAGGTACGTGGACTGTTTGGTTTTAAATTTACTTACCCAGCGGCTCCAGTGCTAATCTTGTACAAAAGCGAAGTTTAGGGAAATGGTTTAATCACAGGATAGCGGATGCCATTATGTTAACACTAGCAAAATGAAATCTCCTAATATAATTCTATTCAGGATCTCCTAATTCTGTTTTAAACCAAAGAACTATACGAGAAAAAACAATACCTTCGAATGTAGCATGGACACAGTATGCCATATAAACTCAGATGGGTCCCAGGCTGAGGGAACTATATACTCTATGTACTAGTTCATCAAACAACAATTAGAGGGAAAGAGGTTGTGAAATAAGTGAAAACTAAATTGATTTATGAGTTCAACTAGAGCATGAGAAGAAAAAAATCCAAAAAAGAGAGATTCCACCTGAACTTTCTAGATTCTAAAATTTTCCACTTATTGAGATTTCCCTTTAGGGAGGGAAATGGTGAGAGAGAAAATAATGTCATATGAAAAGGTGATATTTTAAAGTACTAATATGACTTTTCCAAGGTACCTAAAGGAATTAGTTGCCCAGCTTCTTCGGGCTCCTTTGAAAATCGCACCCTCAAAGCTTTAGATTTGCAATTCATTTATATCTTCTAAAAATAACATGAGGATTTTGTGAGACTCAAAATAATTTCTGGTCCTCTCACAATACAAGTGATCTCCTTCTGAGGAGGAATCATTTTGTTAAATTGCAGCACAGGACTGTGAGTCAAGAAAGCTGAATGGTGTCACTAGGATGGCACTGACTTGTTCAGTGACCTTTGGCCAGTTTCTTATGCTTCAGTTTCCCAATCAGCAAAATAATGATGATACCTTTTAACAAGATGTCTTATGAATTTTAATTAATGCTCCTGCATAACTTTGAAAGGCTCTGAGGATGGTAAAAGTTCTAAATGTTTATCTATAATCAAAACTAACCTGCAGTTTGCAATTATGCATCATGAAAGCATTAACTTTAGTCTGAGCTATATGCATGTATCTGCTTTTCATTAATTTAATTGGGATGATGCACAAAATATTGGGCTATGTTCAGTATACTGTACCAGCAATCACTAGAAAGGAATGGTGTCTTCAGTAAGACTTTATGGCTTATGTCTAAGAATTTTAAAAGTGACAAAATGTCCAATCTGAGACAACTTAAAAGACCCTGATTAGTTTGACTACCTATTTCTGAAAATCAGCTATGTTTAAGGTGTTTTCAGTTGGAGACCCAAAGACGGAGGTGACCAAAATGACTAGTCATTTGTAGGAACATAGAAGTTACCATACTGGAACAATCCTGAGACCTATCTACTCCACTGTTCTGTCTCTGACAGTGGCATGTACCAGATGCTTTTGATAAAGGTGTAAGTGCCCCACAGTAGACAGATATGGAATAATCTTCCCCCGACATTAAGTCTCACCCTGGTCCCTAAAGGTTCGTCTACACACCAACTCCATCCCCGTAGCAACAAGCCTAGGTCAACTGACTTGGGCTTATACTGTGAGGCTAAAAATAGCAGAGTAGACATTCCTGCTGGAGCTGGAGCTCTGGTTCCTAAATCCTTGGAGAAGGAGGATCTCAGACTCTAGGCTTCAGCCTCAGCCCCAAAGTCTGCACTGTATATTTAGTCCTGCAGACTGAGCCCCTCTACCCCAGGCAATTGACCTGTGCTCAGAGACTCACTGCCACTTTTTTTTTCTGTGTAGGCAAACACTATTAGTTACAGATTGGCTACAGCCCTGAAATATGTTTAATATCATTTCCAAAATTGTTATTGTCATTAAGTTTGATAACATAGGCTGCGTCTGACGAAGTGGGTATTCACCCACGAAAGCTCACGCTCCAAAACGTCTTGTTAGTCTATAAGGTGCCACAGGATTCTCTGCTGCTTTTATAGGCTATTTCTGTTACCCATATAACATTTCAGTCCCTTTTTGAATTTTGCTAAATTCCTGGCCTCAATGACTTCCTTTGACCATGAGTTCTGTAGTCTAATTACTTTTTCACACAGTATGTATTTCCTTTTATGAGTTTTGAATCTCCATATTTTAATTGAGTTGAATATATCCTTGTTCTTGTGTTATGACACAAGGAGAACAGAATCACCATATCTACCTTCTAGATCATTCCATTTTAATATTCTTATATCATGTATTTTATTCATCTAAGGTAAACAATTCCATTCTTGTAGACTCATAGACTTTAAGGTCAGAAGGGACCATTATGATCATCTAGTCTGACCTCCTGCACAACGCAGGCCACAGAATCTCACCCACCCACTCCTGTAATAAACCGCTAACCTATGTCTGAGTTATTGAAGTCCTGAAATCATGGTTTAAAGACTTCAAGGTGCAGAGAATCCTCCAGGAAGTGACCCATGCCCCACAGCTGTCTAAGATGAAGTCGCCAGTTACTGATAACTGTAGGCCATTACCTATGTAGTATTTCATAAGCTCGGAGATTGTTTTAAAAAGTGTTCATCTAATTTTTTAGATAAAGAAGTTGTGTACGTGGTAGTTATAATGTGGTAGTAACGCCCACCAAATCCTAATAAAGTGCCTCGCGTTTTCCCCACTTGCAGTGCAGCTACCAGCCATTGCTGTGTGAGTTGGAGACGACATTGTTTTGATTCAGTGCTGCACATTATTCCTGTAGGGATCTGTTTGGTACACTGAGGCATTAATGGCTTATCTCCGTTCCTCGAAAGGCAGCTCCACAGAAGGTGGTCGCCATGTTAAGCTGTGCTTCTGTCAGCAAGCTGAGAGCTGTGTCTCTGACACAACTCTCGATTGCTAGCAGGTTTCTCTCATTGCACCTCATTTGCATCTGGGACATCAATTAGCATGTTTGTTGAGGCTAATTGAATGAAACTCAATCATAGCTCTTAATTGCTTGACTATGTGAAAAGAAATCACATTAATGCAGCTAATTAAGTGTATGGCAATAGATGCAACATAATTAGGAGTGAATTGTGAAAAACAAGCGATGGCAAAGGTGTAAGAGCAGGAGTGCGGGGGACGGGGATTCAGGCACTCCGTTATCTTGTTATTGACGCATTTGGGGAGGGTTCCCTTTGCTCTGGTGCTTGTTTTTTTCACAGTGCTGAATGTAACTAGTATCTCCTTATCTTTTACTGGAAATACCTCGCCTGATGCACTCCCAAAACGCACATTATACATTAGCTTTTTTAACAGCCATATCACATTGGTAGCTCATAGTCATCCTGTGATCAACCAATACTCCGAGGTCTTTCTCCTACTCTTACTTCTAACTGATGTGTCCCCAATTTATAACCAAAATTCTTGTTATTAATCCCTAAATGCATGACCTTGCATTCTTTTCCATCACTCTTCATATGGAAGAGTTTTCCATGTCCCTAATCATTCTTATTGGCGTTCTCTAATTATTCATTAAAATCATGGCCTGCATAACTATAACAGCTACAGGTTTAAATATTTGTCATTGTTTGGTTTACTCACAATTGCCCCACTAGTTTTGTTATCAAAGTGGTAGCAGATTTAAAGTCCTTTTACTGATTACTGTACTGATAAATGGTCACTCATTTCAGAGTTCTACCACTAAGCAATGAAGGAATACAATCAATGAATTTTACAAAACCCAGAATTTTCAAAAGCTTTCGGTAAGAACTTGTGTGGTCCAAAAAGACAGGAGTTAGGAGCATCAGTAGGATATTTGAGATACTCTGCATTTGGTGAGCTTGGACTGGAAATGTCACTGACAATTCAGTTTTAGGATTTTCAAAACAACCCAGCTTAAAATTAGTTTAAGGGAGAGTTACCAAAAGTTTTCTGGAACTTCCCTAACCCACAGGGTTGCTGCAAGAACAATCTCATGTTTTAAAGTCACTTGCTTCAATGGAAACCGGTACTAAAGTGCAAAGGAGTGATAGTGCTACATAAAATAGTGCTAGGGTGACTGACACAAGTATCAGAGGGGTAGCTGTGTTAGTCTGGGGATACATCTGCACTACCCGCCAGATCAGCTGGTAGCAATCGATCTATCGGGGATCGATTTATCACATGTAGTGTAGATGTAATAAATCGATCCCCGATCACTCTCCCATCGACTGCTGAACTCCAGCTTGGCAAGAGGCAGAAACAAAATCAACAGGGGAGCAGCAGCTGTCGATCCCGCACCACAAGGATGAAAAGTAACTGATTCTAAGTTGATCTAAGATACGTTGACTTCAGCTATGCTATTCTCATAGCTGAAGTTGTGTATCTTAGACTGATCCCTCCCTCTCCCCACCAGTGTAGACCAGGCCTGAATCTGTAAAAAGCGACAAAGAGTGCTGTGGCACCTTATAGACTAACAGATGTATTGGAGCATAAGCTTTCATGGGTGAATACCCACTTCGTCAGATGCGTGTGACTGATACAGTTAACTTCCATGTTTCTATTGAGCTAGAATCTCATTATTATTATAGGGTTCATTATTTCAGTATAGCACTGAATAGTAAGAAACCACAGATTAACCATTGAGCTTTCCACCACAGATCATGAAAAGGTCATCAGTTTTCCTTATTAGATTTCAACCTTTCATGTGAATTTTTAAACTAGAATCTTGAAATGTGATACACTCATTCTAATGGCCCCCAAGAAGAGACAAAACAAATCCCAGATTTGTCCTTTGACTATTTTCTTAGCTAAAATCCACTAAACAGAAATGGAAAGACCAGATATAACACAGTGGAAGGCCAAAGGTTATATCTGGGATAAGTAGAGTGAAGTTGAGCAAATGAACCAAAGGCACCAACAAAAATAGCAGTGTCAACTCTTAAACAAGGAATGCTGTCAGTTAGTTATTATTGTTGATTTTGTTGTTGCTGAAAATGAGGATTAGTCTACCTAAGAATTAACTATGCATATAGCATGTTACCTGTTTTTACAGTATTGCAGTCCATTCAAATGATGCTAATTCTAAAAGTAATTAGGAATATACACAATAATTTGCTTGCTTTATGTATTCAAAGAGATTTAGAATAAAATCAGACCTTACCAAGATCAAGACATACTAGACTATAAATTTTCCTGTGATCTGATATGGTATATAAGACCTTGGGCGTCAAGATTTGCAGTAATTCTGGAAAACTGATCCATACTCAAAACTCCCATTGATTTAGGTGTGATTTATGTGCATAGGAAAATCATAGGATCATCTTATTAGTAAAGAACAACTCTGTTCTTACCTTTTTGTATTGGAATTAAAGTTAAATGTTTAAGTTCTACCTTTAGATGCATACACACTGACTTTTTGGTGGTTACAAATATGTACCTGCGGCAGAATTTGACACTGTGTGTTTCTGAATAGATTGTATTATTACTCTTGATTACTATATACATACCTACCATAAAACATTAAATATAAAGGCACTGGTAGAAACTCAATAATTAAGGTTGTACAAATATTTTTATTTAAAGCAGGACTTAAATCCATCTTTTAAATGCCTTTTCTTTATATAGTCATTAGAATTGCCACTTACCAAAATATGTCTAAATGTACCAAAAGATAATTAAGTGGGATACATGTCTAGAAATTATATTTAGGGGAAATATATATGATTTAATTTGGCTTCTTTGTTAGTACTTTTTTACTGTTGAGTTATGTGAAAGGCGTGGATGTTCTTTACACATACAGACATGTAAGATGGTTCTGTGTTTTTGCATAGGATATTTAGGCTACATTTAAAATTAGAACTACATAAAGCCTAGCAGTAGGGTATTCCTTAATTGTATGTCTTTCAAGATATTGCTGCATTTTGTGCAATGTGGCATGCATGCATGACAGTGAAGTGAAAAAAGTATTACTCTCTGCTTTTAAACTGTGCCATGCTACAGACAGAAGCTTCAGTGGGATTAGTCACATAAGTAAGGACTGTTTACCTGAGCAAAAGTTTCCAGGATCAGGATCTAACCAGGGTGTGCCATAGCCATTTAAAAAAAACAAACTATTGGGCTGGTGAAAGGCTTGTATGATGTGTGCACATACTGAGTGTAGTGACCCTTTAGTGTTGTTACAGCTAATATTTAGGTTACATCTGAAAATAGAACTACATAAACCTAGCAATAGAGAATTTTTTAACTGTCATACAATACTTAGAGATGGCAACATTTTTTTGCAATGTGGCATTCATGCCAGTGAAGTGAGAAAGTTGAAATATACTTGCATTTTGACTGTGCCATGTCCCAAACGCTTGCTTCAATAAAATTACTCACACAAGAAAGGGTTATTCATATGAATAAAGGCTTCTTGAATGAGACTTGTACAATGATACGCCGCAGCAATAGTTGTTTAGGCATCCCAGGACTGCATTAGCACCTTTGGCCACAACATTAAACTGGGAACTCATATTCAGCTGATTATCCACCATGACCCCAAATCTTTTTCAGAGACACTCCTTCCCAGGATAAAGTCCCCCATTCTGTAAGTATGGCCCACATTCTTTGTTCTTAGAAGTATACATTTACATTTAGCCATATTAAAAGTTAAAACACATATTATTTGCTTGAGCCCAGCTTAACAAAGAGATCTAGATGGCTCTGAATCAGTGATCTATCCTCTTTATTATTTATCCCTCCCCCAGCTTTTGTGTCATATGCAAAATTTGTCAATGATGATTTTATGTTTTCTTCCAGGTCATTAATAAAAATGTAAAATACTGTAGTGCCAAGAACCAGTCCCTGCGGGACCCCTAGAAATACACCCATTCAGTGATGATTCCCCATTTACAATTACATTTTGAGACATATCAGGTAGTCAGCTTATAATGCATTTAATGTGTGCCATGTTAATTTTAAAACTAAAGTGTTATGCAGTACCAAGGAAAATGCCTTACAGAAGTCTAAGTATATCAACACTGTTACTTTTATCAACCAAACTTGCAATCTTATCCAACAATGATATTAAGTTAGTTTGACAATACCATTTTCCATAAACCCATGTTGACTGGCATTAGTTATGTTACCCTTAATTCTTTATTAATCTAATCCTGTATCAACTGCTCCATTTTTTGCCTGGGACTGATGTGAGATTGACAGGCCTGTATTTACTGGGGTCAGTATAAAAAATAATTTTAAAAATAATGGCTCAGCACTAGCTTTCTTCTAGTTTTTGGGAACTTCCCTGATGTTCCAAGACTTATTGAAAATCAACATTAATGGTCCAGTGAGCTCCTCAGCCAGGTCTTTAAAAACCCCTTGTACAAGTTATCCAGACTTGCTGGTTTAAAAGTGTCTAACTTTAGTAGCCACTGTTTAACATCCTCCTGAAATACTAGTGGAATGAAAAGAGTGTTATCTTATGATATGACTACTTCTTTTGTTTTTCCCAAATATAGAACAGAAATATTTGTTGAACAATTTTGTCTTTTCTGCATTATTAATGATAATTCTACCATTTTCTTTTAGAAATGGCCCACTACCATTGTTAGGATTGTTTTTGTTCCTACTTTGCTTAAAAAACACCTTCTTATTGTCCTTAACTCTGTTGGCTATAGATTTCTCCTTGCATCCCTTTGCTTCCCTTATTAATTTTCTACAGTTCCTAATTTCTGATTTATATTCATTACTATCAACTTTCCCTTTCTTCCATTTGTCTTATATCTGCTTTCACTTACCTGCTAAACCAGGTGATTTTTTAACCAATATGGCCTTCTCCTTTGATTATGGTGTAACTACAGCACTCTCATGGCCAAGATGGAGTCTGCTTTGCAGGTGGCTCTGGCCAAGAAAATGTGTGTGCAGTAAACTTGCCCCAGAAAACCACCCTGGTGCCCTCTACTGCCACTCTCTGCAAAACCACACAGCGTGACAACCTTCCCACTTAGCTAGCTACAGCCTCCCTCTTTATTCCCAATGAAAAGTCACAAGCCCCTGTACTCACAGCCCCATACAGCTCTGGGTGGCAGTGATACTAGGTGTGGCTCCAGTTTGTCTTTCTGAGGTGATTTGTCCCTGGCACAGTGCTTTTTCTGACTCCTGTCTTGGGGCATCCCTGGTCAGCTGCCCCATCCTTTCCAGGCTTTGGGCTGGTTCTTGGCTGCTTCGCTATGTGATGGCCTGCTCGCTGTAGGCCCTCTTGTCTGGAGTTACAGACACACATCCTGTCACTCTCCCTCTCTCCATGCAGAGTATCCTTACCCTTATGCAAAGTACGCAGCTGCGTAGGGCACCAGGAAAGGTGCCCTGCGCAGCTGTGTGCTGCTCCAGCCCCTGCTCTGGCTCTTCCACAGGGCCCCCGCCCTTGCTCCGCCCCATGCCTCCTCTTCTCCATCCCAGCCACGCCTCTTCCCACCCCCAGGCTGGTCAAGCCCCGCCTCCATTCCCCTGAGGACTCCAGAAGTGGTTGGGCCTGCACTCACTGGTAAGTAGAGCGACCTGTCCCCAGCCTGCTCTGCTCCCCTGGCCCCAAGCTGCGAGTGCATGGGAGCCAGAGGCACAAAGAAGGCTGGTGATGAGTCACTTCACTTTCTGCAGGAAGTGGCCAGCCCCCCACCGCATGCCCGTCCGCAGAACCCTGGGGCCCCATACAGCCTCCCCCCTGCCATGGAGGGGCTGTGTAGGGTACCAAAATAGCTAGTAACGGCCCTGTCTCCATGCCCTTGGAACAACCAGCATTTCCTCTGCCTCAGGACAAGGTTTTAAAGGGGCCATGATCTCTGTTCCCCGAGGAGGTTACCAAGGGATTGTGGCTTTTTGGGTGTCTAGAAAAGTGGGTTCAGAGTCCCTGTCCATGGAAATGTCTAATTCCTTTTTGAATACTACTAAGCTTTTAGCCACAGTGATATTTTGTGTCAGTGAGTTCAAAAAGTGAATTAAGCATCATATAAAAATTCCTTTTATCCATTTAAAATTTGCTGTCTTTCAGTTTCATAGACTATCCCCTTGTTCATATATTATAAGAGAGACTAAATAGGATGACTTGATTTATCTTCTTATTTCTATTCATTACTTTATATACCTCTATCATGTCCCCTCATGGGGGTGGGGAGAGGGTGGGATAGGATGGGGAGTGAGGGGTGGTACTGAGACTCAGTGGGAGGGAGGAACAGTTAGAGGCTAGGAAGCGGTCTGGGGCTCCTACCTGCTCCTGGGCTCTAAACCCTCTGGATCCTGCTTCCTGGCCTAATCCTAGGCACCATACAGGCCACTTCAGTCTTTCTGAGTTCTGCTTTTTCCTCCACCCCCATCCCCCATCCCTGGGCATGCACAAGTTTATGTGGAGGTAGAACCTCGGCAATATTTCCATTGTGTGGGCACTAGCCTTCCTTGTCTCCCACCCTTCCGGTTGCGCAACCCCTGCGGCCTCTCTTATATATGGAAGATCCTCAACTGGTAGAAATGGTCACAATTTGAGTGACTTCAGTGGAGCTATGACAGTTTACACCATCTGTAGCTCTGCCCCCTTATCGCTAATCCAGTGATACTCAGGCTGAGGCTCGCCAGCCAGAAGTGGGACTTTAATGTGTCTCCTGTGGCTCTTTGCAGCACATGATATTAAAATACTGTGGGATTTAAATATTAACCAATCAGAATGCTTTTACTATGTTATTAACCAATTGTAGTTCATAAAATAATAATACTAGGTCAGTCATTTTGCTGTGAGAATTTTATATATATTTAAAATTTATATATTTTATATATATATAAAATTACCAAGGCTCAGTGGAGAAGTACCATCAGATAGTATGTTAGAAGATGCCAAT
>NC_133775.1:73241037-73263886 GCF_003597395.2 Chelonoidis abingdonii | reverse complement strand
GCAGTGCTAGGAACAGCTAAGATACTGCGCAGAACCCTCAAACTCCCAGGCCTCTGGTAGAGGACCCGAGGTTGAGGAAGACACATACCACCCATAAGGGTTAGAGGGGAATTTTTTTTATATATATATATATATATATATATATATATACACTAAATATTTCCCTTGTCATACTGTTTAAATATGAATCTATAGTACTATAGTAAATGAAACAATAAATTCACACTGTTTGGCTCTGTGGCTCTTTTGGGTAATGTTGATCACTAATTTGGCTCCTGAACCACTGAGGTCTGAGTATCATTGCCCTAAACCTAAACAGTCTATACTTTTAATTGTCACCTGAGCACAGAAGTCTTTTTCAAGCCTCTAATCATGTTCACCACCCAGCTTGGGACTCCTTGCATTTCCGCTATATCTTTGTTGAGATGAGGTGACCAGAAATGAACACAGCATTCCAGGTGAAGATGTACCATCAATTTATATAATGGAAGTGTGAAAATAAAAGAATGTGTGACTAGTAAATATGGGGTACATAGATTCATTATAGTAAGGAATAGGCTCAGAGAACAGAACAGTACAAAGATATTAGATTTCAGGGAAGGGTCTGATGTGAAGAAATATTAAAATCTACAAGAATTGAAAAAAGGCTGAAACATAGGAAGAGGCACTGAGTTTGATTCTTTTCTTATAACACTGGTTTAATATCAGTAGAACTGACTTCTGGTGATTTACTCCTGATTCACAGTGGTGTAAAGGCCCAGTGAGTGACAGGGACATACACTAAAATACCTCTGCAAAATAAGAATGGAATAAACAAGAAATGACCAGTGTGGTTCTTTGAAGAACGGCTCAAGGTCTGCAGGAATCAATGCAACATCAATAAAACCTAGAGCTAGAAATGGAAAAGGGGGAAGCAGGCAAACAGGACTAAAAAGAGTTAGTTGAAATTTTCAAGGAAAAGAAAAGGGCAGCACAACAGCAGAATGATTTAATACTAGCAGAGGGCTTAGGAGGAATAAGAATGGATGCTATAAATATACCAAAGGGAAAATAAATACTACAGAGAAAGAAGGTCCATTAAGAAATGAAGAGCAGGATCTTATCCTCCAAACTTTAAATAGTCTGTCACACTGGCAGCTCCTTGTCCCTTGAATTCTTTTTTCTCTTGAGGAATTATTATCTATTTTATTCTACCATCTCTTTTAGCAATCTCCAGGCTTGTTCACCTCTGATGGATTTTAACACTTCCTGCATTTACACCTTGTTCAGTAGTTTTCTTATGCCTTCCAGAAATCTTATACTCGTATACTACTCTTTCTGTGGACTCAAGTCTTTCTGTTCAAGAACCTTGTGATCATTGGTACCAAGCTTTTCTCTTATTTTCGTAATTGTAGTGAGTTCTTTCCTACTGGTAAAAAGCAGAGCAAGGTGGCTTCTCCTCTGGCTGGATTCTATACCTTTTGGATCATAAATCTGTCTTCTATCTAATCTAGGAACCTCTTAGTTGATGTATGTTGGGCTGTAGTTTTCATCTCCTTCCTACAAAGAATCAGGGATGGCCACAGCTGGATATGGCAGATTGGACAGTGTGGGCCAAGAACATAACCAGGCACAGTATAGTTAAGTTTGTGAGACCATTTCCAGTATAGGTCTGCTTTTGACTTACCCTGTCTGACTTTCTGGAAAAACCTCTTTTCTCATTGTCATTGTTAATCAAGAGACTAATGTCTGGAAAAGTTTGAGGTTAATCAGGCAAACTTTTTTGGAATTATGGGTTTTAGAAAATTCAGGGCTTTTCATTTTTGAAAAATGTCTTTTTTTTTATTTGTGGCTAAAACATGGCTTAAAATGACTGGGTTTACAAACCTCAAATTTGTTTTTGTACATTGTTCTTTAATACAAATTAGTGCATTGGATCTGTATTAGTAAGGTTGGACTGAAAAATATGGATTTATTTGAATCACTGGGAGTTCCATGAAGGAAATACGTTTTCTATTGGTAAAGCCAATATTAATTCCCATCTGATTTTTATTCACACAAAAATTCCCTTTTGCCTAAAAATTTACGTATGTGGACTTCTGCCAGAGAAGAATTTGTTCTTCCAAGTTCAGGGGTTCATTGGGACAGTCATTTATGAGCTATACAGTTTCAAAAAAAGGACTGATATTTCACTTTGGAAAAATCTTCTAACACTTTCTTTGCCACTGGATGTCTTTAAAATAGCTTGACATAGGAATTCAAATTCTGTTGCATTCACTAGGGCTAGGGTATAGAGATATACTAAACAGTGGTGGGTAGATAATTGAAAACTTATTAACAATGAAAGAAACCAACCAAAATACTGGATGCTATCAGTATCTCTTGGAAGAGTATATCTTTAATGGGAAATCTTGTGCTGTTGGTAAGATTCATGCCTTATTACAAGTTGTAGGAGGTTGTGGCTGTCCCTCCTTGTCAGTCTTGGAGAAGGCCACTCTCCCTTGCTCTCGTGTCCCTTTTAAGGTAACGGATGCTGGGGAATTTGCAGTCTCAGAGGCCTGACTCTCTAGGAAGGGCCAAGCAGTCTGTAGTCCGGAGTCCTGGTCCGGACAGAGCAAGACACAAACAGTTTAGCACTCAGGCCCCTAAATAGGCCAGAGCACCAAATGGTCTAGGAGTCCAAGCCCTTGGGCAGGGTGAAGCACCAACTCAGTCTAGGGGCTCAGGTTCTCGGGCAAGGTGGAGCACCAGCACAGTCTAGGGGCCTCAGACCCTCAGTCAGGGCAGAGCAGCAAAGCAGTCTAGGAGCCTATCATCCTTCAGCAGGGTACAGCACCTAAACAGGCTATTGCCTGATGTCATAACTCAGGCAGACAGCAGACAACACAGGCTTCTTGGCCTAATGTTAGGAGGTTGCCACCTCATGGGTGGGGTTGGCAACATAGGGAAGGGAGAGCTGGGCCCACCCTCCTCCACCAGGTCCCAGCCCAGCACCCTAGCAGTGGCAGAGGGTTCTCCCACTGGGTCAGCGGTGATCCGGCTGAAACATGCTGATCTGAATTCTCGTAACAACACAACCAGACTAAAGTCTGGTGTCCCTGGGCTACGTCCTATGACCCTGTTGCGATGTACCTCTAGTCTGTGGGCATCTGCTGTCTCCTCGGCATATACACCAGTGGCAGTCCCAGCAGCAATTCAGTGTTCTGCTCTAGTGAGTCCTTAGCATGGCAGATGTTCTCTTCAGGTTCCCACTGCGGCAGTAAGTGGGAGGCATGCGTCTCATTTGCTGGCTCCAGCCCAACTGAGCTGCAGGGCTTGCCTTTAATACTTCCTGTTCCCCCCTCTGCTTCTGCATGGTGCGTATGGCTGTGATGGCTCTGCCCACCAGGTGGATCCTCTTCCCTGAGTCTCAGAAGGAGGCAACAACCCTTCACTACACAAAGATGTTACAAATGCTGTGCCAGGACTTCTTCCCAGTTTGTATGGTAAGTTCCACAGACTCCTTTAAAAATGTAGACTGGGGTTTTCAAATGAGACTGTGGGATTTAGGGTCCCATATCCCAGATGGAAAATGAGCAAATTCATAGCTAAGGTTCTGAAAACAGTCTTCATTCTGCCCCATATGCCTGTATATTTTTCACTTAATGAGAGTATGCTTGTATCATATGGTAACTATTACAATGTTAGAAATTATTAGCTATAAATTAAAATATAATGCTTTATGCAGACCTGCTGACTGCCTTTTGTTGACTATTTATTCTTTATTGTAAATAAGTAATATTCTAGCCTCATGTGGTGTATGTTGTGCTTTGAGGTCTGTGATCTATATGTGGATAAAGAGATAATTTAATTTGTAGAGGGCTCATGTATATATTAATGATGATCAAACTCCTAAGGTCTTTAAGGTCTCTAAGAGAAGGATGATGGGAAGGGAGTTGATTATAAAAAATATAGTGTTTTCTTTCCTAAAGTCAGTCAGAAAGTTGTCTGAGAACATATAACTAGAACTGAGCTAATAAATGATTGTTCAGTTTGGTGGCCAAACGAAAAAATCTGGAAAAAAAATGGTTCTTTCTGAACTGTAACTGAATATTTTTTGTTTTGCAACTGCAATAAAACAAGGCAAGAATAATAGTATTGTTTGGTCAATTCAGACAATTTGAAATGAAATGTTTAAAAATGTCAAAATGAAATATTTTGAAGTTTCTGAATTTTTATCAAGGTTCCTTTTTTCGGCCAAAACTATTTGCTGAATTTGACCCAAATTCATGAATAGTTTTGGTGCCCTGATAAATGCATTTTCAGTGAATTTACAATTTGTTGAAAAAAAATTGCCCAGCTCTACATATCTCTTAATTTCTGTCTCACATTCTTGGGCTACCTAGATCAAAGGACTCCTTAGTGTAGAAACTGTCTAATCTGAGTGGAACTCCTACAAAAAAATCTAGATTATTGGTTTGAACCTATTTACTCTTTTGTATATTTGTTTTTAATTTTATTTATATTTTTGCCTACAGACTAGAATTAGTGAATTCTTGCTTTGTTAACAACTTCACACATCTCTATAGGGCATGTGGTCTGTATAACGTATCTCACCTTATTTGAAAAACTAGAAGACTAATTCACTTAAGGTAATGCAAATATGGGAGATCTTCTCTACTAATGGAACAATACAAACAAATTAAATTCTTTTTCTCACTTGAGCTGTTCATAAAGAAAGCAGACTGTTTTGGGTAATACCTCTTTAACAGGAGAAGTATGGAACATTGAACTAGAAGGTTCCATTGCACAAAAGTATGATTCACCATGAGATTGTTTCTGTTCTGTTCATTGCATATAAATGTATAGCAGATGAGGTCATCAGTTTTTCTCTTGCTATTCTAAAACCTGCTCAATGGGAGCTTGTGGGAAGTAGTTTTATTCATATGCATTCTAGCTACTGGTTTATGATGCATCATGTATGCCTGTTTAAGAAACTGTGTTATTTCCACACTTTTAAGAAGAGGATGTCAGCAAGTCCTACTCCACCCTTTCAAGTGCTTTCTTTGCATCTATACTCACAGGGCCTGATTCTCTGTTGTCCTGCTAGTCATTTACACCTATGCAAAGTGAATGTACAGTGGGAGTAAAACATAACTGTTCTGATTTTATAACATCCTACACTCACTAATCTGGCCAAAAAATATGTCATTGATTAAAAATAAATTAGTAAATGGATTATTGAGTGTCCATTATCTGTCCTCTTATGAATCTAGCCTGATTTGCATGCCTACATTTGTTAATACGTTTTCTCTTCTACTGGATAATGTAAAAAAAAAATGTTATAGACACTAGCAAGAGGAAGATTGGTTGTTGTGATATTAGATTCTTGCCAGATTAGAAGTACTGAGAATCTAGGTAGATTGAAGGATTGAGAGGAGCTTTTTTTTAGATTAAAAATTAATTTTAATTTAATATAAAGAACCACAGTTGTTTGGAAAGCACTGAAAACGTTCCAGAGTCAACGCCTCTGTGCCAGTATGTGACAGATATGGCAATTTCCTACAATATAATTGAAAAACCTTATTAAGTTAAGTTTAAGTATCTTTGAACATCTTTGTAATGTTTGCATATTATTGTGTGATAGTATGTAATTTCTCCAAGGGCGAGATATGGCTAGCATGAACCTAGGGAAGTGTTATGAGCTTCAAAGGACTAAACTTTTGGGACAAACAGAGTTAAGTGGGAATCTCTAGGGAAGATTAAAGCAAATTTACCCTTCTTTCATTATGCAAAAACTGAATTGTTTGAAGCTGTGCCCTGAGGAAGGGACCTTTATCAGTTATCACCTGTTACATGAGGACAAGAGCAAAAGCCCAAGCTGTATAACGGAAAGAATGAACTATTCATGGTTATTTTTGTTCTGAATCAAAGCAGTTATGAACTTGTAACCACAGAAATACCCCTATGTTGGCTGTGAAGGACTGATCACCTAGTAGAGCAATAGTTGGAGAGTGGGTTGATCTCTGGTAAGCTTATTAGCATGTACACTGGTTCTTTTATTGTTTTAAATATTATTTCTCTGTAATACTTAAGAATAAATGTGATTGCTTAGAAAGGGCTGTGTGGTAACTTATTACTGTGGGCAATTACACTGTTTATATCTCTGGACAGAAAGCAAAGAGTACATGCTGGCTTGTTGGGGAACTCACAGTGTAGGCAGGGAACAATGAAGCCTGGAAAAACACTGATCTGGAGGGAGAAAGGCATGGATCTCTACCCAAGAGAGGTGATGGCTAAGGAACCAGGAGCCTAGAGTGAGTACCCTTGCTGAACTGCTGAGTGGAAATACGGGTGCAGTTGCCCTGAGCTGTGACACAGGGTCACACCTACATTTAAGTGTGTTACTGACATGAGAGAACTTTATCTGATTGTGTCATTTTGGGTAATGCTTAAAAGTTTTTAAAATATATTAGTTATAATGTTCCTGTCCCAACGTTGCTGATCCCATAGTATTAAAGTGAGACATAATCAGCAGAAGAATATGAACAATATCATCTATGCATTTGTGAGCAACTCTAAAACTGTATTTATTATTATTATTATTTTATTATTATTATTTATGTTATTATTAAAAGACATGGGATTTTATATATGATGGTTTAATCTGAAGGTATTTTTGGCACATTTTGGAAGACCTCAGTAATGCACTTTGAGTAAGATGGCCGTCCTAAATATATGTCCAAAATTTTATATCACACCACACCATTCATTATCTATCTATCTATCTATCTATCTATCTATCTATCTATCTATCTATCTATCTACTCTCTCAGAACTGTCTAACCTATCCTTTTAATCAGCTGTGGTGCTTTACCAGTAGACCCTTCCAGGTAGACGTTTGGCTGCTACTAAATCACACAGTCTGGCTTGCTTCCCATATAGCTGGGAGAATTTCATACATTAATAAAACATCCTCCCCAAAGGCCTGCTACGTATAAATTTGCATAAATATTGACCAATCACTTCATAGAGCACAATATTTGATATATTTTAAAATTCTTTAGGAGGGACCGTCTTTCAAAACTCTTTCACACAGTAATCATCATTGTGGATGATAGTACCTTGTGTTCCCCATGAGTTTGCTACCAGTAGTATACCAATCTTGTGTATGTGGTGGACACTTCTCTTGGAGCAGAGGGTAGAATTCTCCTGGGACACCACTTAAATCTAGAAAGATTCTCTGGTAGAAGTCTTGCAGTAACAGATGGAAGGAAGTGCAGAAATGTGAACAGCTTTCCAATTGCTGTTTGTTGTTAAAATAAAATAATTATGTGTGGTTAACTGAAATACATGAATCTTTTTTAAGTTGCCAGCTTCATCCATTATTGTTGTAGTCTGCAACATATATGTGCTTTGCATCTGTGTTTCTCCTACCCTTAACTGAAAGATCGTGATGTGGTTATAGTACACTACTGGGAATCAAGAAATCTGAATTCTATTACTAGTTATAATGCAGAATTACTTTGTGACTTCAGGTAATTCACATAACTGTGTCTCCGTTTCCCTATATATAAGTGTTATTACATTTAAATAACTAGCATTCTAGAAATTCTTTTTCTTCTTACTGAATGGGAACTTCCATTTTCTTCTCAGAGATGTTGATGAAAATGTACCTTTTCTCTTTCTGTTTACATATCTAACTGACAATCTTGCTCTCCTTAGGCCTCCATGACTTTTTTTCCCCACCCATTCGTTTGGACTGTAGGTTTTTTCTATTTCAGTACATACATGGCTCCACTTACCATTTCTTCTATAATATATTTGTTATCACCAAGTTTTGTATTTTCATCCTGCAATGCTCAGTTTCTCATCTCCTGAATTTTATAGCCACAGAGACACAAGGATGGCCCTGTCTATTTATATTTTGGTTGATCTCTCCTAGATCTTGTAAAATTTTATCTCAAACTGAACATGATTCATCTGAATATATTATGTAAATTTTATTTTCTTAACAGGAGTATTGATTTGTGGAAACTGTATTTGTTAAGTTTGGTAGAATAGATAAGAAGAATATAAGGGAAGGAAAAGGTTAAAACTTCAACATGAACAGTTTCCTCCACTGTCTTTGTGGCTATAAAATTCTGGAGATGAGAAACTGAGCATTGCAGGGTGAAAATTCAAAACTTGGTGATAACAAATTAGTTTGCTCCATAGGAATGAATGAGGTGGTTATAAGAATGCTTAGTACTGAAATAAAAGGATTCATAAGGGACATTCCAACAACAGTCCTGGAAAAAAGAAAATTTCCTCCTGTATTGTACCTCCACCAAGGTATGCCCAATAGAAGCCAGACATAGCTGTGAATTTGTGATAAGAAGTTTAGCAAAGAAATGAAAGCTTGTATAGACAAAGTATCATAGTATAGATTGAATGGAAGCCTGGTTGGAAGATAATACTGAGGTTATTGAGAAGGAGTGGTGGACACAGGCGCTGACTTTTTTTTCCAGGTTGGTGCTCCACCCTTGCTCTGTCCTGAGGCCCCACCCCCACCCAACCTCTTCCAACCCATTCTGTTCCCTGAGAACCCCCTTCCACACCTGCCACTCATGCCTCTCTGCCTCCCCTGAGTGCCTCCCTCCAGCTGCTGGCTGCTCTGCTGGCTGCCCTGGGGCCCACTGAACAGCTGATCAGCAGCGAGCCTGGGGCCCCCAGAACCACTGTGAGTGATGAGTGCTGAGCATCCCCTATTATTTTCCATGGTGCTAGAACCCTGGAGCATCCAGAGAGTTGGCACCTATGGTGGTGGAGTTCTCAGATTTTCTGGACCCCTTCAGTCAATTTTCATCCTGGGTATGGCAAGGATGCTGCTCTGCTTTTGTTGAGGGGATGCAGGCAGGCTGTTTTCATTTATAGTTGAGTTGAGCTTTTAGATTTTAGCTGATACATGTCAACTGGACCAAGTATTTTGAAAATAAATGTACAGTACATGTAATTATTTTTATTAGCTTACTGCAAAGGAGAACAGTAATAAAACTCTAAAACAAAATAAAATAAAAGTATGGTGTGAAGATGGAAAGATGTAGAACAAAGTCTGGCTGTTTGGAGAGATCCAAACTGTTATTGCCTAGATCAGGTAGTAAACTCAGTAGAACACTGGTGTTACATATCTCAGGTTTGAGTCTCAGCTAGTGTAAATCATTGTTGTTCCAATGAAGTCAACAGAGCTATATTGATTGAAACCTACTAGAATCTTGCCCTTCATGTGGGATGCCACCATTTTCAGAGCTGATTTCTGCATTAAGAGATCTGGCTGTAAGAGATGTTGAACAGCTTAACAGGATTTGCACTGTCTTTACATATTATAGTCAGAAGCATGTAGACATGAAGTAAGGATGTATTTGTATTTATAGGGTTTTTAAATGTTTCCTGTTTAGGGTTACTGCAATTTTAGATTGTTGATTTGGTAGGTTTAATATCTAGAAATTAGAAAAGGATTTTTCTTCACCATTTCCCTTTACCCCCATACATATGCCCCCTTTTGGTGTGCTCAGGATACAAATGTAGTATGGGGGGAGGAATAGCTCAGTGGTTTGAATATTAGCCTGCTAAACCCAGGGTTGTGAGCTCAGTTCTTGAGGGGGATACTTAGGGATTTGGGGCAAAATCACTACTTGGTCCTGCTAGTGAAGGCAGGAGGATGGACTCAATGACCTTTCAGGGTCCTTTCCAGGTCTGTGAGATAGGGGTGTGTATATAGTTGGGCTATAGAACAGGGAAAAAAATACTAATTTCTGAAAAGTAGAATGTGACTTGACCATAAAGGTGGGGAATGTTCTGCTTTTTCTGGAACACTTTGCTGGGATCATCTGTTAGAATTAGGTAGGTGAGTGGAGATTGCTGGAACTCATTACTTTCAATCTTTTATGTTGCTGGTTAAAAGATCTGTGTTCTTACATAAAATAATAATATTTTTTAATAATTCTAATGAAATGAATGAGAAGGTTGCAGTGTCACAGCTGGGGCTCATAACACAGCCTACTATTAAGGTTGCCCAATATGTCCCATTATAAGGCCCTGTTTTTAGTTACTTTTGACTTTACTGAACTTCAGTCATTTGGGATGAAATTTTCCTTGCTGGATGTCTGTTTCAGGCTCAAATCTTTTAAAAATTTCAGCCATATATATAATTATATGACAGTGGTGAATATGGGGGTGCCAGGGTGTTTCTTTGAGGGTACAGAGTGTTATACAATGCTACAGCCAAGGGCTGAACAGGACTTTCCCTGTAATTGCAGCTCTGGGCTGTAGTGGGCCAGGCCATTAGCTGGGACCTGGAATGGGCACGGAAATTGAGAGCAGGGAAACTGTTTCTTCTGTGCTCTCAGTGTCCCTTCCCACTGTGAACAGCACGGAGGACACATATCCCTAATACTAATGCAGAAGGGACAAACAATGGACCTGGGGGATGAGCAAAGTAGTTGAAGGGTATGTCCTATTGGATAGGGAACTGGACTAGGACTAAGGAAACCTGGGTTTTATTCTCTGCTGTCACTGGTCTGCTGGGTGACCATGGGCAAGTCACTCTCTGTGCCTCAATTTTCCTATCTGTTAAATGGCAACAATGATATTGACCTTCTTTGTAAAGCACTTTGGAATCTACTGATGTATAGTACTATATAAGACCTAGGTATTATTATAGATTGGGAAAAGGAGCCTGTGGGGGTGGAGGGAGATTGGGAATAGAGGTTGGAGTTGTGGTGGGAGGAGAGGGAAACTGGAACTGTGTGGAGACTGGAACTCGCTGAGCAAGAAGACAAAGACTGGGACTGGAAACTAATAGGGTGGGGAAAGTTTCCTGTGCATATATTTTAATATAAAATTAGCTTTCCATTGTGCATATATATTATGATACAATCTTTGATTATATGATCATATACTATTTTTTTCACTATTTTTTCTGAATGTGTCAGGATTGTTTGGTAAGAAGACTGTTGCTGTAGGATTCCTTCATTTGTTGCAGAAGTTGGAAGGTGTGTAGTGAGTAAGGCCAGGCATTACAGGAAGAGAAAAGATGGTCTTGTGATTAAGGGAGTTGAATGAAGCCCTGGATTCTATCCATACTTATCTGCCAGAAAGCGTCTGTGTGGTATCAGGCAAGTCACTTTAGGCCACGTCTACACTACACAATTAAGTTGACCAAATTTACATTGGTATACAGCTGCTTCAGTAATTATTTCTCTTGTGTGTGTCTACACTTTTCTCCTTGTGTTGGTGGTGTACATCCTCATCAGGAGTGCTGGTATTGATTGTACTGTCAGTCTGGGGCATTGTGGGAAGGCTTCTGAAAGCCAGTAACAGTTGACTCAAGCAGTGCAATATCTATACTGACAATGTGTCAACCAGACTACATTGATCTTGGGTGTATAACACTCATGAGGTGGAGTTGTTAAGATGGTGGAGCAGGGCAGGTATGTTACCTGGGTTCTTTCAAAAGCTCTTGATAACTTTTACTCTGTGCAAGGTGATGTCAGGAAATGAATCAGGGAGACGCAGCCGTCCAACCGATAGATGGCTGGCACAAACAGGACAACACAAGAGTGCTTTCACTTAAAGCTAAACTTTACTTAGTCTCAAGCACTTACACACGTCCACAACAGGTTAGTAAGACACCCCCAACCCTTGATAATTACCAAAGCTGAGTGTGGCTCTCGAGTGGCACAGTGGCAGCCCATCTGCCAGTGGGGAACACAAGATGCATCCAGAGGGAGAATCCCTGAAAAGCCCCTTCTGAAAAATCCCGCTACCTCAAACTTTTCCCCCTTATTTATACATTAGTAATACAATGCCATATACCTTAAAGAAAACTTGCTAAGCAAGCAGTTTTTAAAGGTCAAGCAAGAGGTTTCCTTATGATTGTCAATTAACCAGATATGATTTTTTTTTAAGTGTCCATGCCTTGGGACCCTGACATTCCTCGGAGTACATTATAGACAAGCTTCCTGTTTTTCTAAAATACATATATCAGCAATTTTAACATTCTTAGCAGGAAGGACGTGGGGGTCAAGCTGCCCTGTCTGTGACACCCAGAACCCCCTCCCTCCTGCCTTGGTTATGCTAAGGCTGCTGCATAACCAATTTATAGCCTGCTGACTTGGCTTCTTTTAACAACAAGCAATAGTGGTTCAGTACGGCCTGCTAACTTGACTACTGTTAGCAATAAGCAATAGTGGTTTCAGGCACTTTACTTGTTTGCCAAAATCTCCCCGCACAGGTACATCTGTGAAATTTAAGTGTAGGCGCTTCCATAGTTAGGTTGATATAAGTGCCTTGCATCAACCTAACTCTGTAGTGTAGACCAGGCCTTACACCAAACTTTCGACAAGTGGTCAATCATTGTGTGTTCCTCATTTGATGGTGCCTGATTTGTGACCCTGGGTCTGATTTCCAGAAGTGCTGAACATTCTCAGCTGCAGCTGAAGTTAATGGGAACTGTGCTTTGAACATAAAAATTGCTATGTAATGTTATGTACTCTGAAAAATTAGGCCTTAAGCAATCTTAGCTCTGGGGGAGGGATAGCTCAGTGGTTTGAGCATTGGCCTGCTAAACCTAGCATTGAGAGTTCAGTCCTTGAGGGGGCCATTTAGGGGAGCTGGGGCAAAAATCTGTCCAGGGATTGACCCTGCTTTGAGCAAAGGGTTGGATTAGGTGACCTCCTGAGGTCCTTTCCAACCCTGATATTCTATGACCCAAAATTGGTGGATACTTTTTATTCTAATCTGTGTGCATCATCTTCCCATCTGTAAAATGGGAATAAAAATGTCTCCTCATCTCAAACGGGTATAATAAAAATACATAAATTAATGTTTGTGAAGCACTCAGCCTCTATAGTGATGAGCACCATAGAAAAGCCAATGAGGAAATTAATCATTCTTTCTTCAGGTTTAAACAGGGTGCAGTAAATTAACCATAGACCATGAGGAGAAAAAATATTGAATAGTTGTTCATTCAGTGACCACTGTCCATCCTGTGCACTGTATGAGGCAGGGGTCCCATGGAAAATATTGTATGCGATCATATAGTTAAGACTGCATCATATGCCAGAGGGGGTCTGTGATGGGGTGTATCAGGTCCTTTGAGGCTCCCTCCTGGAGGTCTTGTGGTCCTATTACTTCCCACTCCAGAGAGGAGCAGTGGAAGTGGGTCCTCCAGGCCTTCCTAGAGAGGCCTTGTGGAAACAGCCAATCAGAGCCCAGCAGGCTCATATAAAAGGAGCTGCAGGCCCTCCCAAACCTATCAGTTCCTGGGTGGGGCCAGAGGGATAAGGAAGGTTGGTCTGATCTGGCCAAATGAACTTTTTGGGTTGCATTTTTAAAATCTTGAAGCCGGAGGACCCAAGAGCTATAGCTTTAAAGGAATGGACAGAGGTGAAGAGACCAGGTGAGAAAAGGTCCAGGGAATGTAGCAGCAACCAATGAAAGGAAGCAGTATGTGGCTGCTGCTTATAAGGTCCCTGGGTTGGGACCTGGAGTAATGGGTGGGCCTGGGTTCCCCACTGGCTAAGTGGCCTAAGTCCTGTGGAGGGCACAAAGCTCCTTTAGAAGCCTGAGCAAAGGGCTGGATTTAAAGGGCCCGGAGATAGGTCTGAAGACCCTGGTGAGGGTGAGCAATTGGTGAACTCTTTGCTACCCTGGAAGGTGGGGGTTCACTTGTGATTGTGTGACTTGGTTGGAGGGCTGAGCCAGCAAAGACCCATCAAGTGAGAAGGGCAACCTGCAGTGGGTGCCAGGAGCAGGAAAAGGCCTGCATTACCACCTGCAGCAGTAGGAGGTACTTGAGAGGTGAGTGTTGGCTGTCACAAGAGCAAATTAAGGTTTCATAGGCAGCCTTAATTCTGGCATTTCCTAACTTTTGAGTGCTTGACTTTGCAACCTTAAGGATCTTTCAATGCATGTTTGTCTATTTTTATAGAAGATACACAAGTATATTAAGTGTACATGGTCAGGTCAACATTTCAGATAGTCTCAACTTAGATTTTAGTCTCAATTTTATGCAGGCAATTAAATATGTGATTGACCCTCTCCATTTGTGTGCATCCACAAATTAAATATGTCTGATTTTGGTTGCACAAATACAGAGTGTTTTACCAGCAGTTTATTGCATGAGTAAAATTTCAGTCACAATTCTAGAGGCCCATAAATATTTTGAGCTAACTACAACTCAGTGGAGTTTGGCCAGATTCTCTATTGGCATTGTTTTTGAAAACTGGGCCTAGAAAACTTCAAGAAGGAAGGTGATGCAAAAATGTCACTAATGATTTGTTAAAGGAATATAACAAATTAGGAACAAAGAAAGTAAGGAAACTACATATATCAAAGGCAGAAGGATAAATGATACACAGTTTCTTAGCAACAGGATGGCTCAGTTAGGGTGCAGAAGATAGAAGGCAGGGTAGAAACTTAGAAACAAAAGCTCTGATAGTTATAAAACCCAATAATTTATTTCCTTCTATATTTATGCAGAAGTAGGGAATAACTTCTGAAAGTCTAAGACATTTTGTTTGGGAGTGATCAAGGCAAGGCAGAAATGCTTAAAAGCTTTAACATTTCACCAATGCCAGGTGGTGGGGGAAATCAGAAATATGTCACTTGGTGGAGAACCAAACAAAGATGGCTTACATGCCAGAGCTCTTAAATGGAGTCCTAAAATGAACTAAAAATCCTTTGGTCACAATACATGACAACATGTATATGATGTTTACAAAAATGTTAGACTGTTAAGGTTGGAAAATCAAGTACTGAGAAGTTAGGGAATGCCAGAATTAGGGTTGCCTGCCTGTGCTCTTCTGCCTCTATCCCCACCACCTGCTGTCTCTGTCCCCTTCTGCTGCTGTCTCCCTCACTCAACTCCTGCCATTGTTCTCCTAGCTCCCTGACTCCTGCTCCATCTCTCTTTGTGTCCTCTAACTCCTGCTTATTCCCCCACCCCCCAGGACCTATCCTTTCCCCTTCATGGCTGCTGCCCTTTTCCCTCATTCCTATCCTCCCCATCCATGGCTCCCTCTCATTCCCCTTCCCCTCTACTCCTTTTTATTACTGTCATCCTCTATCGTCATCATCTTCCCCTTTCTGTTCAATTCCCTCCTGCTGGCTTCTGCTCCCAACCATGCTCCAAGGCTCCTATTATTCCTTGTGCATTCCGCACTGCCCTTCCCCCTCCCTGGCATTCAAATCAGGGTGCTTCCACTTCCTCCACACTTTATGACCATCAGCAAGAGGAAGCACAGGAGACAGTCTCTCTCTGCTCTCAGTTCCAGTACCACAGTGGCCCCCGACTGTTAGGAGAATTGCAGGGAAAGTCCTATGATGGAGCTTACACAACTCCTCTGTGGGGAGGGTGCATGTGGCCTGCCAGGCATGTAGGAGCTGTGAAGTGATGCAGAATGTTCAATGCAGACAGACTCTTCAGAGTATTTAGCTGCAAAATTCTTACCAAGATTCTACTGAAGATGCATGAACTGGGACTTTTTCAGAGGCTTATAAATTGGCCAGATTTGAACATATTTTCATAGACAGCAAAAGGCACATCACTGAAATCAGGGTGTCTCCCCTGCCAAATTTGAAGTACCTGTTCCAGAGCATGGATTGCCAGCTTCTTGATAAAACAATTATACAAGTGGTTTTTTTAACATGAGCAAAACAACATTTCTTCCCTAACACTGTTCTCAGAAATGGCTGGGCCATTTTAGCGGAAAGTTTAAAAAAATAAAATTGAGTCTGAGTCAGACATCTGGCATGGAAATAGCCAAACAACTGTTCTTGCAGACAAAGTTATGAACAATTGAAACAGTGTCTTGTCATAGAAATCATTGGGCAACCTTAACTATTAGCATTACTACCTGCTCTGTTTAGAATAAACACTCCACAGCACAAAGAATATGGAAAACTATACATTATTCTCTCCTTGAGTATATATGAATTTCCACAGTACTCTCCAAAATTATCTCCAAGATATTACAGACTCGATCACAAATTTTAGCAAATACAAAGCCCTCTCCCAAGTATACACAAAACAACCAAAATTCCCCGGGTCTCTGGGCCAGATTCTAAAAGTGTCCTCATTTCATCTAAAGACAACTTTGCTGTTGCAAACACCAACACCTGTGATTGATTCTGTCACCTGCATGTCCAGGTGTTAAACTTATATCAACTGCATGCAGGGGTATTGCATCTTAAAAAGTGCATGCACAAGTATTTGTGTCTATATAAAAAGATTGAAATCTCTCTGAAAATCACCTTATGTGTTCCAGTTAAGAAGCTATATCTTTTTTTATCACTGATACAGATTGCTTCATGAGTTAATATAAATATGTAATTTACAACCTTCATAAAGTATGTAAAATACCAGTTATTCTTAAAATGCTTTCTAGAAGGGACTACATTTCATAAACATATCTGCCTTATAGAAGTCTGTGAACAGGTCAAGCATGACTAGGCTTTCTGTAATTCCACGCAAGAGTTTATAGATTTAGATATAGAAAAAGGTACCAAGCCTGAGGGCTCTCTATCTAAGGTATTTATATAATGCCAGTTACTATAGAATATAAGCAGTACAGCAAACCGAAGACTATGACTCCTCTTACTTCTCTCCATACCCTGAAATTTTTGCCTTTCACCACCTTTCTATGGATTATGGGCCCAGGCAGAGAGCTGCTGATCCTAAGGGTCCTCCTGATCTGCATCTTCCCAGGCATTTCAGGTTTTGGTGGTTAGCATGGGTAGGGGCAGAATCTATAGTCTGTAAACAGGTTTTGTAACTAGTGGACCACTCAGCCAACTTTTACTCTATATTCCCTTCATTCACCCCTAAATTTTTTGCTAATCAGAAAAGCACAGTAAAAATTCAAATTAAAAAAGGAAAATGTAATCATGGAGCCACTGATAAAATAATCACTGACACATTGCAAGTCTGTAGGAATGATGATGACAAAATTGTAATGAAATACAAATTTTCTGGTTTCATCAAGTGAAAGGGTTATCAATATCTCTGGAGCTCTCTGAAGCTAGCATGCCCTGCTCTGGTATGTCTGTTTATCGATGGAAGAAAAATCCTATATCATTGCAAAATCATTGTTTGTTTGTGGCTATAATCAATACGTGTTGTATGGAGTTTGCCCGGGTACTAAAAAAGTTGGTTCATCACATACCCAATTAATATGGATTCATAGTATAGCTGGCAAATGTGCCTGAATTCTTTGACCACATTACTTTACTGTTGGGTAAAATACTGGACATAGTCTAGGTTTAATGGAATGTTTTATTATAATGTCAATTACTTTGACTTATGAAATCAGAAGACACAGGCTAGGGAAAGAAATACTGACTATTCTGTTTGGATTTGGTTTGTATACAAATCCAACACTTAAGCGATTCATATTCGCATGAATAGAAGCTAGTAAAATATCACATTCAATATTGACAATATTTCTTGGGTTCAAATACCAAGAGAGATTAAGAACGTTCAGAAGTATTTGAATAGATTGTGTATTAATTTGCCAATGGAATTCGTTGTATAGAAGTTAGGCTAATGTATAGAACTAAAAATAGGTAATTATAGTGGCCAAAGCCTACTAGTAAACAACAAACTATTAAATGCATACAGATAAAATAACAAACTGTAGATAGAAAAGACTTGGGGTGGCTAAGGACAATGCACTTAAACCACGTGTACAATCAATGTAAGTAATGAGAGAGCACAACTGCTCATGGGGTTAAGTAGATAAAGTAAGAAGTACAAACTGGCAGAAGTTTCTTTGGCATCAGGTATTACTTCAAAGGGCATACTGTATTTAGAATACAATTATTTGCAGTTCTGGTAACCTTATTTAAGGAAAAGCATTGCTGAGATTGTAAAGATGTAGTGGAAGGTACAAAATGGTTTAGGAACATAAATTATGAAGGAGGGATAAACAACAAATGAACAAGACCTGGCATGTGTGTTTTTAAAAAAGGAAACCAGGGCTGTCATAAAGGTACAGGACCCTTAGAATAAATGTTAATATACAACAGACTAATTGAAAGTGTCTGTTAGATTCTGCTGCCTTTCTTCCTGAGTAATGAAATCAACAGGACGACTCATGAAGTAAGATACTCCTTAAGAGGAGCAAGATGGCAGATTTTGGCCCACAGTGTTTAATGTGCTTAAAATATCAATTCAGTTTTAGCGGATGGATTTTGTTGTTAGGATTTGAAGTAGAATCTTCTAAGCTCAGAAATGCCTGCTGAGAATTAGCAAACAAAATATTTTCTGCCCTAGTTTCTCTGCTCAGCCTTTCCTATACAACCACATGACCTAAAGAAAGCTGTGAAGCAGCAACCATTACATTGTGGTCTCATAAAAATTCTCTCAGGATTTATGTGTTTTATGGTGCCTGCACTTTCATCTAGACCAGCCTGTTTTATTACCTTGAAGTATTTGATAGCTTTCTTCAGTTACTGTTCATTTTCTACTCCAGTATTTGAGTCTGTGGTATGTGTTAGAATTGTACACAAAGATCTAAATTTCTGAATGTGCAATCAGAGGGGTTACAAGAAACTGAAAGCTTATTAATTATTTTGGAGTATTGAGGGCCAAATCCACCCCTTCCATGTTAAAAACTGTAATAGTTCCCTTGTGGAGATTTCTCCAGATCATTTGATTGTGGGGTTAGGTTACTCACTCCATTCATGAAAGGAGCTGTAAGGGCTGACTCTTGACCCTGGGGGCTCTGCAGGAGACCAGAGCCATGTGTGGAGACTCCCTGTGGCTCTACATGAACTCCTGTCCCTGGGGTCCCCCTGGCTGCACAGGTATGCTGGAGGGACTCTTCTTCCTCCCAGCCGCAGTGGGGCTAGGCACTCCAGTTTGGCTACCTAGGCTGTATGACTGTTTCCATATCCCAGGTAAATTCTGCAGATGCAGAGAGGAGACAATTTTTTAATCCTCCTGGCCCACCCAATCTCTGATTCCCTCCCCCAGTGAAAAACCTGCATCCTGTGGCAAGAGTTCTACCTGGTTGGGAGTGGGGGCACAGAAGGAAGCTGTTACAGAGGTGGCTGAGCCCCCTTTCCACAAGGGAGTGTGAGACTCTCAGGCATGAAGGCATCCTACACTTCTAGAGGGGATGATGTAGCTCATATTTATTATACCTTTGATCTTAACAAACATGGGATTGAATTTCCTCCACACCAAGTAAACAACAATAAAATAATCAATCATAAAATGCCACCCTGAAAAGGAAAATTATTACTCCAGTCCTAAACTCTGCCCCACTCATAATCTTTTAAAACAGTTTGGGAGATTGCTGGGGGGACTCTTTGTAAAATCTGGCACCAGAGCCTTTGGGGCAGGATCCTGGCCACCATTAAATCTGCTTTTCACCACTCCAGTCAGAGCCATCCCTTGGGTAGGGTGAATTGGGGTGACAGCTCTGAGCCCCATGCCTTGGGGGGGGGGCTGCACTTCTATAAAATTGGGACTGTCCTGATATTAGCCCTTTGTCCCACGTCTCAATCAATGTATGATCAGGATGCTATTTGTCCTGATATTCAGGTGAGGAGGAGGGCAGTGAAGTGAGGCAGAAGGCGGGTGGGTGAGCAGGGTGAGGAGGTGAGCGGCAGGCAGGCAGGCGGCAGACAGTGAGGAGGAGAGCAGCAGTCGGGCGGATGGGGGTGGTGGCGCACCAGACAGCGAAGAGGCTAGCAGGGAGGAGGGCAGGCAGGTGAGGAGACAAGCGACAAGTGGGCAGAAGAGGGTGAGGAGGTGAGCACTGGGTGGGTGCACCGGGTGGACAGAAAGGAGACTAGTGGCGAAGCTGATTTGTCCCAGGCTCCACATCCCCCTAGGGATGGCCCCGACTCCAGCACAGCTTAGCATGCTTAACCTGTCCTAAGGGGCCAGCTGAAAGTTCCCTATGAATAAGAGAATCTTCTGGTGATGCCAAGCTGGAATAGCCAGCCCTGTTACCCTCTGTTATAACTTCTATTGCAGGAGACTTGCCTGAGAGGAAGGGGGCATAGCCTGGAATGCTGCTGGGCTCTAGTGATCCTTGCTAGTGATTTAGAGCTCCCCTAAGTCTGCCTTGAGTTACAGCATGTGTATGTGTGTGTGAGAGAGAGTAAAAGTGGTGTACAGCTCCTTTGCCCTTCCCTTAGGTTGTGCACTTGGGACTCTATTTTTCCTAAGATGATCTTTTGATGGCTGTGGGATGTATGCTGTGGTAGGTGAAATTCACTCTTGCACAGGGGGCCAGCACAAGACTTGTGCTTCTCTTAAATCCCATTTAAACCATAAAAATGAGATTGAAGTTACATGTAGGCTTTGTGCTGGTCTTCTGTGGGGGAGGGGGGGCAGAGAAATTGACTGGATGTTACCAGTGTGGTTGAATAGTTTAGTGTGGTGCCATGGATACACTTGAAATAAGTTTTAAAAAAATCAGTCATGAAATGGACTGACAGCCAAAGTGAGAAATCTGAGATGACTATGCTCATTTTTTTGGGTTTAGTCAGCAGAGAGACTGCTGCATTTTGGGTAGACTGAAGATGCATTAAAAAATGTTTAGGCAGCCCAATGAACAATTATCAAGTAATAAAAGCATGAATTAAACATTCTGTTTAAGTTGCATTGTCCCATAATGCAAAAACTTAGCCTGGCTGTGTAGATGAAGAAAAGGGACCTTTCTAACATCCTTTTATGCAGTTTCATGGGCAGCTCTGAGTCAAATATGATTGCCTAGATATGGGACTTACTAAATTAAGTGCTGTGACTATGGCCTGGTATGTGATCATTTGCTAATTCAGTATAACTATCACTAATAAAGATAAACCACTGAGCTGGTATTGGGAAATACAGAGAGCCTGGGAAAGTTGTAGGATCTGCAATAGACTGAAGATGAAAAATGCAAAAGATGAAGGAGAAAGCACTGAAATTCTAGAAAGCAATATTGATCAAATACAGGACATCCTGTACACTTAGATGAGTTAACTAGTTAGTGTTACAGTGGAGACTGGGGCATAGGCAGTGAGGAGGCTGTTAAATAACTCCATAGGCTTAAGAATACCATGATATGAATATACACAGACATTGGGAAGGATGGGGAGCCTTACAGTGCAACTTTAAACCCTTTGGTTGATGAGAGGTTCTCACGGGTTTGAAGAAAATCCTATCTAGTTCTTGGCTGGAAGGAATATGACTTCTCCTGATATCACTACTGGCCTGTATTTTTGAAGGAGTGATGTATTTTTATACTCTGGTTTCCAGGATGTCTGTTTTTTGTGGGAGTGGAATGTTGGGTGTGCACCCATGGTGGGAAAGCACTGTTCATAGTATTCCCAAAACACAGTTTCAGTTGGTTCAGTGCCTGTGCTTAGTGCTCAGCTTCCTACTTTGCTCTCCATTTGATCCAGGTATCTCAGGCAAAGCACAGATCAGATGCACTTAACCCCAGCATCTCCCTGGGACAGAATAAACATCCCTTTCATACAGGGGAACATTTGTAGAAATCCTAAGATTATAAGAAGACATATGATGGGAAGAAAGAGAAATATAGGAAACAAAGGGAAGAAAAGTCACCTGGGATTAATCAAAGAGGAAGAAATCTTCTTTGAGGACCAAGGGAAGAAGAGAGGCAGTAGAAGGATAGCTGGATGGATTAGAGCTAGTAGATGGAAGGATAAAGATGGGAGAATGGTGGAGGGGAAGGAAGGGTGGAGAAAGTTAAGCAAGGAAAAAGGGGCAGAGAAACACAGTGATAAAAGGGGAGAAGAGAAGGAGGAAGTCAGAGAGCAAAGGGAAAAAGAATAGGCAATGGGAGGAAACTTGATGGAGAAAGGGAGAGAGACCAGATTAAAATGAAGGGGACAAATCAAGTAAAATACAGAAAGCAGGGGTGGAGCTGTGAGTGCTGATGGAGGAAAGAGAGATGAGGCATGAGAAAACAGACAGATATGCAGAAGGAGAGGAAAGGGGGGAAGATAGACTCAGACAGAAGTGCATCTAGGAGTGATGCTCAGTAAGCAGGCTCACAAGGAGATACTGTTAAGTATTTGAGAAGCCAACTGTCAAGAAACCATCCAATCAGAAAATCCAACAGTCATCAATAAAGGCCCACTGTCTCATAGGACAGGCCAGTGACCACTCAAGGCCAGCAGAAGAACCAGGTTAATTGGATAAATAAAACAAACCTGGACTCTACCTGATGTCAAAATGTGTTTTATATTCAGGAATAGGGTTAAGTCAGGGAGACAAGGGTGCGGTTTGAGCCAGATCTTGACCACTGATAGGGTAGTAAACTTACAGTAAAACTGGACTTTAAAGGAAATAATGAAAAATGGAGAAATTCAGGAGCCCTCAGATGCTAAGGGCCCTCCCAACAAAGATAGAAATACAGACAATGTAAAGTATCAGATGGGTAGCCGTGTTAGTCTGGATCTTTAAAAAGCCACAAAGAGTCCTATGACACCTTATAGACTAACAGACATGTTGGAGCATAAGCTTTCATGGGTGAACGCTCACTTCGTCAGATGCATGTGGTGGAAGTTTCCAGAGGCAAGTATAAATATGCAGGCAAGAATCAGTCTAGAGATAACGAGGTTAGTTCCATCAGGAAGGATGAGGCCCTCTTCTAGCAGTTGAGGAGAAACTGCTTTTGTAGTTGGCTAGCTATACCTGTCCCTGGAAATTTCCACCACATGCATCTGACAAAGTGGTTATTCATCCACGAAAGCTTATGCTCCAATAGCAGCAAAGAATCCTGTGGCACCTTATAGACTAACAGACGTTTTGGAGCATGAGCTTTCGTGGGTGAATACCCACTTCGTCAGATGCATGTAGTGGAAATTTCCAGGGGCAGGT
>NC_133775.1:73201867-73240894 GCF_003597395.2 Chelonoidis abingdonii | reverse complement strand
CTGCCACCAGCCAAATACAGTGGTTGGCACACTTCCTGTTCCCCAAAAAACCTTCCCTGGGGAACCCAAAGACGCAAGCCCCGCTTGGGTCTTAAAATACAAGAGAATAAACCATCTCCCTACCTCCTCCCGCCCCCCGACTTTCCCTCTCGGGGATGCCTTGGAACTATACGATCCAACTCCTATGGCTCTGTAAACAAGAGGAATTAACATCTCTCATACTACCCCCCTCTAATCCCTAGTGAGTTTAACTCAATCCCTTGGATTCTAAACAAGGAAAAAATCAATAATTCTTAAAAAGATAAGCTTATTAAAGAAAATATACATTATCTCTGTACAATCAAGATGGAAATAAAGCATAGACAGATGGTATCGGATTCTATCACTAGACCAGAGGACTTCCCACCCTAGCCTGAGAATCAAAGTTACACAACAGATGGTAAAATTCTTCCAGCAAAATACACATTTACAAGTAAGAAAAACAAACATAAGCTAATCACCCTTTTTCCTGGCATTACTTACTATTTTGAAACCATGAGAGATGATTCAGAAAGATGGAAAAACCTGGTGTACGTCTGGTTCCTCTTAGCCCCAGAGTGAACAAAGACACAAACAGCACACAACAAAGACTTCCTCACCAAGATTTGAAAGTATCCTTGTCCCCCCATTGGTCCTCTGGTCAGGTGTCAGCCAGATCACTGAAGTTTCATTAACCCTTTACAGAGTAAAAGAGACATTAACCCATTAAATCATCTGTTTATGCAAGTGCATTTGCTGTTGTTAGAAAATGTATGCAAAGAAGACAGCGGAGAAAAGAGATGATTGATAAGGTGATTCATGACAGAAAATATAGTATAATCAGGTAATAGTGAAATATGCTTTGTCCTTCTTTGAGGCGTACACTCAGAATATTTCACTTTTTCCTCATATTTAGATCTAAAGTCATAGGACTGGAAGGACCTAAGAGGTTCATATAGAGTTCGTCACCCTGCACTTATGGCAGACCAAGTAATACTAGACCAATTTAGACACTAAAAGTCGAACGTAGAATAGAAATCTCGTTTCCACAAAAGAAAAGTGATCTAAGCTATGCAATTTGAGTTACTGTGAATAGGCATAACTCAATCAACGTAGCTTAGATCTACTTACGGGTCAACACTACGCGACTTTCAGTAGGAGATGCCTCTCCCAGTGACTCTCCTTACCTCTCAATCAGGCTACAGGATAGTGGGAAAGCAATCGGAGTCGATTTAGCAGGTCTTCACTAGACCCCCTAAGTCACCACCAAGGCATCGATCGCTGGCAGCCTTCAACCTCTGGAAGTAGAGACAAGGTTGTCTTCTGTTTACTACTGGAAGACTTTGCAGTCAATTTGTGACTGTATATTCACATGCCTGACATAGTATTGAGAATGCAGTTGCCATGTCACACCACCTACAAAATCCCCCAAGCATTCTCAAACTCATAACACACAAGGAAATAAGGAAAACGATCAACAAGAGCCAGACGTTACCAGAAGCCTCCTACTGCAAACAACCAGAAAGAGCACAGGACTCCACTGGCCAGCTCCATAACAATCCCAGCTAAAACCCCTCCAACACCATCGGATCTACAACCCATCACTGGACAATTGATCCACACTTTCACAGGCCTTGGGAGGCAGCCAGTCTCAGCCCATCAGACAACCTGCCACCTGAAACATATTCTCAACAGTACCACACACCGCACCATAGTAACTCTAGCTCAGGACCAATCCATTGCAACAACACTCAATGCCAACGTCTGCCCCATATCACACCAGCGACACCATCACAGGACCTAACCAGATCAGCCACACCATCACTGGTTCATGTCACCTGCAATCCACCAATATGGATATATGGCCATCAATATGCCAGGCAAATGCCCTTCTGCTATGTACTCGGCCAAACTGACAGTATACGGAAAAGGTAATAAACGGTCACAAATCAGTATTTAGAATGGCAATATACAAAAAAACCTGTAGGGAAACACTTCAAACCTCCTGGCCACACAATAGCAGATTTAAGGTGCCATTCATGCAGCAAAAACTTCAGGAAATCTCTCTGCTCAGCGTACCAAATTTAAGCTAGTAATTAAGCTTAAAAGTGATCATGCAGGTCCCCACTTTTTGGACGCTAAAGTTCAAAGTGGGGAAAAGACCTTGACAGCACTACTGGGCAAAAAGAAATAGTTTGACCTAAATACAGGCAATATTTAGACTACATTTTGTCTGATTGGCTAAAAGCCCCACATCCAGTAACATCAGTGTTTAAAATAGTCTGGTTTAAGCTGTCTCAGAGATACAAAAGGAAATTCTGAACCATTTAGATTCAGACCAAAGAGAAGAGCAGATACACTGATATATATGAAAGAACAGATTCATACCAATGCGCAATTTGGCACAATATTTCAAAGAAAGAAGAGATGAGTTACAGATGAGAAGACTTGTCCACAAGCAAGTCAGGCACAAAAGATGATTGAAACATGGAAATAAATGTCTAAGGCAGAACCAGAAACAAGAAATTCACACCAGCTCAGGAGGGATCTAAGAATATATTTAGGGAAAGGGAAAATCACAGCTGCAAGAGCAGATCATGCTCTCAGGGAAAACCCATGGAGTGTGAGGAAAATGCAGAATGTGCGCTGGAAAAATACAAGTTCTTTTATTTTCAGCACCACTCTGTCCTCATTCTGACTCCAGTAAATATTTTGGGTTCAGCAGAGGGGACCATGAGTGGGCAGAGAGGATGGAGACTTATCAGCAAGAGGGTCACAATCTGTGATGTTGTTCCCCTTCAAATATCCCCCCTTAAATAGCCATACAATCCACAAGTGATATTTCCCTCTGTAAGATAATACTGATTTCTGAGAGTTTCTTCTCCACACTATAACACCACTCCCCTTCACAAACGTATTCCCTAAGGGAGAGAGGGAAGTGGGCAGGCAGGAAACCAGTGGATACAGGGATCCTGAGGGAGCCTGCTGCATGTAAGAAGGGGATTGGTGAAGTAGTGTGGGCCTCTGTCCAAAACCATTGACCTTCTGGTGGTTTTCCCATGGATCTCGAACATCTGTGGGGTTAGAGGATCGTGGTCTAGCCCACTTTACAGTAGGACAAACTATCTGTAGGCAACTCTGCAGGTTCAAACTCAGGAAGTTTCTTGGCCCCATAAAGGTTTTTCCTGCATAAGGCATAATTTTGTCCATGGTTGATGGCTGCCCTTTTCATGTTCTAATCCAGTGTGTGGATTGACTTGATTTAATTCTGAATAAGGCAAATCAAGTTATAGACAACAAGATATAGAGTAGCACCAGCCAGCACCTCCCCTTCCCTCAGCACCTCCTGCCCACTGGTGACCCTGCTGGTCAACTCTTCTCCCTCCCCCCCAGCACCTCCTGCCCGCCATGGATCAGCTGTTCTGCGGCATGCAGGAGATGCTGGGGGGGAGGGGGAGGAGCAGGAATAGGGAATGCTTGGGGAAAGGGATGGAAGGGAGCGGGAAGAGGCAGGGTGGGAATAGGAAAGGCAGGGGTGGGGGTTTGGGGGAAGGGGTAGAGTGGAGGTGAGGCCTGGTGTGGAGCGAGGGCAAGAAGAGGCAGGGCAGGGATGGGGTCTTGGGGGAAGAGATTGGATGGGGATGGGGCCTGAAATGGAGCAGGGGTTGAGCACTCCCCCGGCAAGGAGGAAGCCAGCACTTGTGCCTCAGATCACTGGCTCAACCCTTCCAATATCCCATCTCTAGCCATGGCTATCTCTGATGCTTCAGAGGAAGGGGAGATCAAAACTACAGCCCAACATTCATTAAGAGGTCTTACCAGTGCCTTGTACAATGGCATTGATACTTCTCTATCTCTACTGGAAATGCCTCACTTAAAATATCCTAGGATTGCATTTACCTTTTTTTGCAGCCACATGACACTGGTAGCTGATAGATAAAGTTAAGATTTTGTCACAGGTATTTTTAGTAAAAGTCACAGACAGGATGTGGGCAATAAACAGTAAATCTGGGAAGCCCAAGCCCCAGAGTGTGGGGCTGACAGCACGAGCCCCACCATCCGGGGCTGACAGCCAAAGACCAGCCACCTGGGGCTGACAGGTCCAGGCTTCCGGCCCTGCTCAGCCCTACCAGCTGCCATCTCCACTCACCTCAGCTCCTGATCTGGGGTTCTGGCCATTGACCTCCTGCCAGCCAGTTATCAACTCATAACTCAAGCCTGTGTGCAGCTTAAAGTATCTAAATAGGTGCCACCAGACATTGGAAAACTCAGCAAGGGCAAGGATCACACTAAACTAATAAGATCTGCATTTTAATTTAATTTTAAATAAAGCTTCTGAAACATTTTGAAAACCTTGTTTACTTTACATAACAGTAGTTTGGTTATATATTATAAACCTAGACCTTCTAAAAAATGTTCAAATGTATTACCAGCACACACAGCCTTAAATTAGAGTGTATACATGAAGACTCGGCACACCACTGCTGAAAGGTTGCTGACCCCTGCTTAAGGCACTCCTTTTTGTGCCAAAGTCATTAATAAAAATATTGTATAAGATTGAGTCAGATATAAAGTTATATCCCTCTCTTGGGTAAAAAATTAGAGGAATATTATTTAGGCTCATGACATATTCTCCTGACATCAAGGCCTAGTCTATACACAGATTTTATACTGGTATAATTTCAATTAGGAGTGTCTTTTTGTTTACCAAAATTGTTATACCAGTGTAAGTATACTAGTGTGGGCGCCATTATATCCATATACTGGTCTCTCATACTGGTTTAGCTTCTTCCCTTCCTGTACAGGAATATGCTATACCTATATAAGCACTTTTATACTGGTATAATTATATCCACTTTAGAGAAGTTGCACTGTTCTAACAATGCCTGTATCATTTAAAGGAATACTACATACTGTGTGTGTAGACAAGGCCTGTGTCTGTAGGTGGTGCATGCATGTAATATTCATTAACTTCAATAAGAATTGGGCATATGCAGCAGCTGAAGATTTGGGACCAATATGTTATCATTGGATGGTTTTGCCTTAGGGTCAGATTCTGATATTCTGCTCATGTTGAATAATACATTGAGTTGAAGTCAGTGGAACCACTGATAGTATAAGATGATGTTCGTTGTTAGTAAGGGTATAAGAATCTGGTTCTTAATGGGGTCTATTTTTAAAAATTGCAGAATGTTAACCAATTGATACTGAAGTGCTGCTTCTCAACCTCTGCCTTTTAGTGGAAAAATCAGTGTTACTAGAGATCCAGTCCTGAAGTCCTTCCTCAATGGGAGTTTCTCCTGAATAAGGACTCCAGGTCTGGCTCTACATTACTAAGTGTGTCATCTCATAGAGATAACTAAAGTTATCATGACAAATCAAAATAAAATTTTGTGATGAAATCTACCCGGGAGACATTTAATCAGAACATACTCAGTTTCACTATCTCAGTTAAAAGCAGAAGTGTAGTCAGTACACAATTGTGTAAATCTAATATTTTATGAAAGGATGCTATATTTATGTACACATTACTGTAGACAGTGCTGCAGTGTGGGATTAATCTGTAAAATGGGAATAACAATATTTATGTGTATTGAGTCTTAAATTTAATGGTCAGAATTTGGGTGTCATTGGGAATTAAGGGTAATCAGAATTTTTGAAAATTAGGGGACAGATTTTCTGACGAGCTCAGCACCCAAACTTGCATTGATCAATAGGAAGGGGAAATTATTAAATGCATGCAAAAATGGCACATAGTATTTTATGTATGTGTCACTCATAGACTCACATTTTATTTCAAAATCTGTCATATCCTGCCAAACTTTTGGTATCTTTGGTCCTAAATCCATTGCATAATATCATGATCATAGTAACTCATCTAGTAATGTTCTATATGTGGTCTTGTTAATGCCTCATATTATTGACAAAATAACTTCAAATTTCAAAAATTAAAAATGGTTAATATTAATTTTCACTTCTAACATGCCTTTTATTGGAGGAGCTCAAAATACTGTTAAGGTTTTTTTCCGCCACTTTGAACTTTAGCGTCCAAAAAGTGGGGATCTGCATGATCACTTTAAAGCTTAATTACCAGTTTAAATTTGGTACGCTGCCACCAGCCAGAAGTCTGTGTGTCTAGCACACTTCCTGTTCTCCCAAAACCTTCCCTGGGGAACCCAAGACCCAAACCCCTTGGGTCTTAAAATAAGGAGAAATAAACCATCTCCCGTACTTCCCCCCCCCCCCCCCGACTGTCCCTACCTTGGGTGCTTAGGAAGCTATCTCACACCGATCCAAACTCTTGCTCTTAAAACAAAAGAGGAATAAACGTCTCCATCTCCCCCCCAATCCCTGGTGAGTTTAGACTCAATCCCTTGGTTCTAAAACAAGGAAAATCAATAGATTCTTAAAGAAAGCTTTAATTAAATTTTACCTTTTCTTTCTTTATCTGTAAAATCAGGATGGAAAATGCTTTACAGGTGTACTCAGATTCATATAGACTAGAGGGACTTCCCACCCCCTAGGCCTAGATTCAAAGTTACAGCAAACAGAGGTAAAAATCCTTCCAGCAAAAAGACACATTTACAAGTTAAAAAAACAAACATAAGACTAATCCGCCTTTCCTGGCTATTGCTTACTATTTTGAAATATGAGAGACTGATTCAGAAAGACTGGAGAAAACCTGGGTGTACGTCTGGTCCCTCTTAGCCCCAAGAGCGAACAACGAACCAAACAAAAAGCACAAACAAAGACTTCCCTCCACCAAGATTTGAAAGTATCTTGTTCCCCTATTGGTCCTCTGGTTAGGTGTCAGTCAGGTTCACAGAGCTTCTTAACCCTTTACAGGTAAAAGAGACATTAACCCTTAACCATCTGTTTATGACAACTGTGATAAAATTTTTCAAATGGAATCATAGAAATGTAGGACTGGAAGATACCTTGTTAAGTCATTTTGTCAAGTTGCCTGCACAGAGTCAGGACTAAGTATTATCTAGACCATCCCTAACAGGCGTTTTTCTAACCTGTTCTTAAAAACCTCCAGTGACAGAGATTCCACAACCCACCTAGTTAATTTGTTCCAGTACTTAACTATCCTTACAGTTAGGGAGATTTAGGTCGGATATTAAAAAAAAAAAAACAACTTCCTGACAGCAAGGATGCTGGAACAATTTGTATAGTGGAGGTGCTGAAAGCTGTTGAGCTAAATTGTAACCCTTATATATGATGGAGACTGCCTCAAGCCAGCACCCCTAGTTCCAGCACCTATGCCTGACAGTAATTTAAGCCCATTACTTCTTATCCTGTCCTCAGTGGCTAAAGAGAACAATTTGTCATCCTTCTCTTTATAACAACCTTTCCTGCTTGAAAACTGTTATCGTGTCCCTCCTCAGCCTTTTCTTCTCCAGTTTTTTCCATCTTTCCTTGTAGGTCATTTTCTAGATCTTTTATCATTTTTGTTTCTCTCCGTTGGACTTTCTTCAGTTTGTCCACATCTTTCCTGAAGTGTGGTGCTCAGAACTGGACAGTGCTGAGTAAAATGGAATAATTTGGAATAATTACTACTTGTGTCTTGCTTACAACACGTCTGCTCATACATCCTACAATGATCACTTTTTTACAACAGGATTACATTGTTGACCCATATTTAGTTTGTGATCTACTATAGCCCCCTCTTTTTCTGCAGTACTGCTTCCAAGGCAGTCATTTCCCATTTTGCATATGTGCAGTTGATTTTTCCTGTAAGTGCAGTGCACTGCATTTTTCCGTATTGAATTTACTCTTGTTTAATTCAGACCATTTCTCCAATTTGTCAAAATAATTTTGAATTCTAATCCTGTCCTCCAAAGCACTTGCAACCCCTCCTAGCTTGGTATCATCTGAAAACTTTATAAGTGTACTGTCTATGCCATTATCCAAATCATTTTTGAAGATACTCAATAGAACCAGGCCCAGGACAGATCCCTGCAGGACCCCACTCAATATGCCCATCCAGCTAGATTGTGAACCATTGATAACTACTTTCTGAGAATGGTTTTCCAGACAGTTGTGTATCCACTTTCTAGTAGATTCATCTAGGCTTTATTTTTCTGGTTTGTTTATGAGAACATGTTAGACAGTATCAAAAGCCTTAATAAAGTTGAGATATGACACCTTCTGCTTCTTCCCATCCACAAGGCTTGTTACTCTGTCAAAGAAGCATATTAGCTTGGTTTGACTTGACTTTTTCTTGACAAATCCACATTGACTGTTTGTTACCTTATCTTCTAGGTGGTTACAAATTGATCATATGATTATTTGCTCCATTATCTTTCCAGGTACCAAAGTTAAGATGACTGGTCTATAATTCCCTGGCTTGTCCCTATTCCCCTTTTTAAAGATAGGTACTATATTTACCCTTTTCTAGTCCTCAGATATCTCTCTAGTCCTCTAATGAGTTCTCAAAGATAATTGCTAATGACTCAGATCTCTTCAGTCAGTTCCTTAAGCATTCTCAGATGTGTTTCATCAGGCCCTGCCAATCTGAAGACATGTAGCTTGTCTAAGTAATTCTTAACTTGTTCGTTCTTCTATTTTACCCTCAGATCCTGCCCCATTTACACTTGTTCTCAGTTTAGTTGTCTGATCCTTGCTAACTTTTGTGATGAAAACTGAAACAAAAAAGAGGAGAACATAAGAATGGCCAGAGTTGGTCAGACTAACGATCCATTTAGCTCAATATCCTGTCTTCTGACAGTGGCCAATCCCAAGTGCTTCAAAGGGAATGATTAGAACAGGTAATCAACAAATGATCCATCCCCTGTTGCCCATTCCCAGCTTCTGGCATACAGAGGCTAGGGATGTTTAACTTCAGTTATTGCTCCATTTTCTGTTGTCTATCCCTCCTCATTTAGTAATGGGCCTATCTTGTTCCTGGTCTTCCTCTAGCTTCCCATATATTTGTAAAATGCTTTCTTGTTACCATTTATATTTCTAGCTAGTTTAATCTTGCTTTGTGCCTTGGCCTTTCCAATTTTGTCCCTACATGCTTGTGTTTTTTATACATATATTCATCCTTTGTAATTTGACCTACTTTCCACTTCTTGTATGACTCTTTTAGAGTTTCAGGTCACTGAAGAGCTGGTTAAGCCAAGGTGGCCTCTTACCATACCTTCTGTCTTTCCAATGCATTGGTTTAGTTTGCTCATGTACCCTTAATAATATCTCATTAAAAATGCCAACTCTTTGGAACTCATTTTTCCCTTAGACTTGCTTCCCGTGGGATCTTACCTACCAATTCTCTGAGTTTCCTAAAGTCTGCCTTCTTGAAATTCATTGTCTTTGTTCTGTTCTTTTCTCTCTTACTATTCCTTAGAATCATGAACTGTCATTTCATGGTCACTTTCACCCAAGCTGTCTTCCACCTTCAAATTCTCAACTAGTTCCTCCCTGTTTGTCAGAATCAAATCCAGAATAACCTCTCCCCTAGTTACTTTCTCCACCTTCTGTCTCCAATGCATTTCAATAACTTGTTGGATAATCTGTATCCTGCTGAATTATTTTCCCAACAAATGTCTGGGTATTTGAAGTCCCCTGTCACCACCGAGTCCTGTATTTTAGTTTATTTTGTTAGTTGTTTAAAGTCTCATCCACCTCTTCTTCCTGTTTAGGTGGTCTTTAGGAGACTCTGCCATGAAAAGACCCTCGTATTTTACTTTTATCTTTACCCAGAGACTTTCAACAGGTCTGCTTCCCACTAGTCTCAAACTCAGTGCAAGTATATACATCTTTGATATATAAGGCAACAATTCCTCCCTTTTCCCCCTGCCTGTACTTCCTGAACAAGCTGTACCCTTCTATACCAATGATCCTGTCTTATGAATTATTTCAACAAGTTTCTAAAATGCCAGTTATGTAATATTTGTGATTATTCACTTGTATTTCTAGTTCTTCCTATTTATTCCACATACTTCTTGCATTAATATACAGACATCTAACATGTTTGTTAGATTTCCCCTAATATATTCCCTCTTGTCTCTCTTTTGTCCATCCTGCAATTTCCCATGTTCCCTCCCAGATTCTGACCCTTTGCCCAGGTATCAATTTTTTGGACTTACCTGTGGGTTTTTTCTCCTGCCCCCATCAAATCTAGTTTAAAGCCTGCCTCACTAGGTTAGCCAGTCTGTATCCAAAGATACTTTTCCCCTTACTTGACAGGTGGACCCCATCTTTGCTCAACAGTCCTTCTTAGAACAAGATTTGATAGTCAGGGAAACTGAAGCCATCCTGGTGACGCTATCCATGCAGTCATGTATTTACTTTCAGTATGTGTCTGTCCCTACCTCAATCCCTACCCTCGACCAGAAGAATCCTTCACCCTCACCCCCAAAGTCCTGTAGTCACTTCTGATATCATTAGTGCCCAGCTGGCTGAGCAGCATGGTGTAGTAGTCCGAGGGCTGGATGATCCTCAGCAATCTTTCTGTAGTGTCTTGGCTATGGGCCCCTGACAGGCAGCACACCCACCCCAGGGTGCAAGGTCAGGCCTACAGATGGATGCCTCTGTCCCCCTTGGAAGGGAATCGCCGACCACCACCTCCCTTCATTTCCTCTTGGCCACAATTCTCCCAACCTTGGCTATGGCTTCTTCTCCTCCACCCTTGTAGGAGATTCCTTGTCCCTTTTTTCCAGAGTAGCATGTTGTCTTTTTTTAAATCTCTGTGGATGGGTAGGTTGCAAAATCCATATTTAGGTAACACCCCCCCACACACCAGAAAAAAAAAAATCTGGAGCCAGATTTTCGAAAGAACTTCTCCCATTTGGGCACATCTCAAAGGGACAGATTTCAAACATGCCCACCATACAGAAGCACCCACTGACTTTCCTGGTATGAATAGGCCTAAATTTGTCTAATTTTCAAAAATAAGCATGTTTGGGTGCTTCCCAGCAGTGACTACTGAAGTCAATGGAATTTGTTGGTTGCTCATCATGTTTGAAAATTAGGCCACTTATTTAAGTCCCTATATTTGGATGTAGGAATTTAACTTAGATGCCATTTTTTTTTTAAAAAAAACCTCTTGACCCTAATGATCCCAACGAAATGGGTATTCACCCACAAAAACTCATGCTCCAATATGTCTGTTAGTCTATAAGGTACCACAGCCTCTTTGCTCCTTTGTGTGTCCTGTACACATTGACCAAAATATTGCCATTGCACCATTGGCTGTGATTTTGTCAGTTCTGATAAACTATGTGAACTTGGGTCTTGCTGGTACTTGAATATGAGTCTAAAAGGAGTAGTGGAAAACAAATGCAACTATTTCTTCTCCTGAACCTCTCCCTGCAGTTCTAGTTTCACTCACCTCAGTGTTTTCCTGTATATTATGTAAAATAAACTGAAGCCAGTGTTAAATAATCTCATAATTCATGGGCCTAATTTGCAAAATTCAACCAGTGGAGCTAATGGCAGGGTAGGGCTGTTATAGCAGTGGTTGAGGGGATCAAGGAAGGAGAGATATCAGTGAGAGGAAATAATCCCTAGAAGAGTGGGTAGGGTAATGCAGCAAGAATGAAAGGGGGGCAGAGAAGATGGTCTTCAAGAAGGAAGTCAGCATAACTGTAGAAGTACACTGATAGAACCAGCTGTAAGCAAACAAAAAAAACACACTGGGGTAAGGGAGAGCGTGCTTTTCAGAGTATGCTGATTTAACACTCATGAGCTGATGCATTCTAACGCTGCAGCAGCAGTAGGACTAGAAGTCTAGGCAACTCAGCAGTGAGACTGGCTAGGAAGGTAGTTCATTCTCTGTTTTCCCCTCTCGCAGCTAGAACGAGGAGAGGGAAAGAGGCCAATGAACCATTCTGTCTCCCTTTCCTATGACAAGCTGCTGCCTTGCTTTTGTTTGGGGCCCCACAACTTGCGCTGGCGGTGGCCTTGTGGGTAGAAAGACAGGTAGGAATTCATGTTGGTAAATATGGGAAGGCTTCTTCCCCATCCCCTATACCCAGGGCCAATTGGGGAGGGGGCAGGAGGGCCATTTCACCTGGGCCTCAAGCTCAAAGGGGGCCTCAGATTTAGACATTTGTTAATGTTTTGGCATTTGAGAAGTTTTGCAAGTTGTTTTTATGCATATCCCTATAGAATCAAAATGTGACACTCTCTCAGCTTAGAGTTGCAAATTGACGCAAACAGGAGATGTGATTTGGTAAAAGACTTACTTTTTGTTAACAATCGATTTTGTCATATTAAAGTGTTTAAAATGTTCATAAATATTAATAAAAATGTCAGTTCTGATGGCACAAGATTAGACCATGATGAATGTGTCAGCTCAGATCAGCTAATTATAAACAAACCTCCACTAGTGCCTGATGGTGGAGGAGCAAGGCCCCCAAAACTGGAATTGGACCTCTGAGAGGGCCTGCCTACATCATAGTGGATAGGCATTAGAGATTAGACCAAAGAGCCTCTGCAGTGGCAGGAGACAATCACAGGTAGAAGAGCTATCTTTCCTTTTGTCTAGACATAAAACGTATGTAAACACACACACAGACTTCACACTCACTCTTTCTCCTAATTTGCGTGTGGGCGGAAGGCAGGGCTGCTAGTAAGTGAAGGGGTCCCTAACTGTTTCCCGGGTGGGGACGTATCTCTGTGCACGAGGGTGCCTATGGGGGTAGTTGGCTCTGAACTCCCAGGGGCTGAGGCGTGGCTGGGGCGGTCCCGGCGTGTGTTGGGGGATTGGCGCTGAGGTTGGATCCGGTGAAGAGCTCCCTGGGGACGGGGCTCTCCCATGTGTGGGATATGCGCTGTGGCTGGCGGGGCGCTCTTGCCCTCCACGGGGTGGCCGGCCGGCCGCGCAGCCCCCTCCCGCGCCGTCTGGCTGCCGCTCTTGGCTGCCTGCCTCGGTGTCGCTGTTCCCTGCCCAGGTGCTGAATTGGAGCCAGCCGGAGCTCAGCGCCCCTCCCCCGCACACTCCCCGCAGCAGCCAGAGAAGGAGGAAGTGGAGCTGCGAGTCCCCCGAGCTGCTGGAGGAGGAAAGGCCGGATCCGTTGCCGCAGGGCCAGGTAGCAGCAGAGCCGGGAGCATGGCTTTTCTGTGGAAGCGGCTGGCTCCGGAGCCGGCAGCGGTGGCGGCTGCAGGGGCGGCGGCAGCGATGGGCGCAGCTGGCGGCGCCTGCTAGCCGGGTGCATGAACCCGCTGCTGGGTGTGGGAGGCGGCGGCGGCGACGGCTGAGGGATGTGAGGCCCGGCAGGGCTGCGAGCGCGTCGGGTGAAAGCTGCGCTCCGTTCCCCCACTCCTCCCTCCGCCCTCGGCCATGGCGCCGTCTTCTCCCCACAGCTGCTGCGGGGCGGCGGCGCTCCTGCTCCCGGCTCTCCTGCTCCTGCTGTGCCTGGGCCCGGCAGGCGGGCAGCTCCGCTACTCGGTGCAAGAGGAGCTGGAGCGCGGCACCTTCGTGGGGAACGTGGCGAGCGATCTGGGCGTGGATCCGCAGCGGCTGTCGGCCCGGGGCGCACGGCTGACCTCGGGCAGCGGGCGGCAGTACCTGGAGCTGGATCTGGGCCGCGGCGCGCTGCTGGTGAAGGAGCGCATGGACCGGGAGGCGCTGTGCGAGCTTAGCCCCTCCTGCTTCCTCAGCCTGGAGCTGGTGATCGAGCAGCCCATCGAGGTGCACAACGTGGAGGTGGAGGTGCTGGACATCAACGATAACGCGCCCCGCTTCCCGCGGCAGGACTACCGGCTGGAGATCAGTGAGTCCGCTGTGCCCGGTGCCCGCTTCCACATCGAGAGCGCGCAGGACCCCGACGTGGGTACCAACTCGGTGCAGAGCTACTGGCTCAGCCCCAACGAGCACTTTGCCCTGGACTTCAAAGGCTTCCAGCGCGGCAGTAAACTCCTGGAGCTGGTGCTGCAGCAGCCCCTGGACCGGGAGCAAAGTGCCCTGCAGCAGCTGGTGCTCACCGCTGTGGATGGGGGCAGCCCGGCCAGGTCTGGCACGGCCCAGATCTCCATACGGGTCATGGACACAAACGACAACTCGCCCGTCTTCGACAGATCCACCTACACTGTGAACCTACTGGAGAACGCTGCCCCAGACACACTGGTGGTGAAGCTGAACGCCTCAGACCCAGACGAGGGCTCCAACGGGGAGGTGCTGTACTCCTTCAGCGGCTACACCCCCCAGAAGGTGCGGCAGCTTTTCAGCATCGACCCCGTCTCTGGTGAAGTAAGGGTCAATGGCACGCTGGACTATGAGGAGGCCTCCTCCTATGAGATTTATGTGCAGGCCACCGACCAGGGCCCTGTGTCCATGGCTGGGCACTGCAAAGTGCTGGTCAACATCGTGGATGCCAACGACAATGCCCCTGAAGTGGTGCTGACCTCCCTGTACAGCCCAGTGCCGGAGAACGCCCCGCCCGAGACCGTGGTGGCATTAATGAGTGTAACTGACCAGGACTCCGGGCCGAACAAGCAGGTCAGTCTGAGCATCCCTCCCAACATTCCCTTTAAACTCAACTCCTTCAAAAACTCCTACACGCTGGTCACACAGGGCAACCTGGACCGCGAAAGGGCTTCCTCCTATAACATCACAGTCACAGCTACGGATGCTGGGACCCCTCCCCTCTCTTCCCACAAAGTGATACAAGTGGACATCTCCGATGTCAACGACAACCCTCCATGGTTCGAAGAGCCCATGTATTCCATTTACATTCCCGAGAACAATGCGCTCGGGGTTTTGCTGTGCACTGTCAAAGCCATCGATCCCGATGACAACGAAAATGCTTATGTGTCCTATTCTCTCCTGAAAGGGGAAATTCAAGGGCTACCTGTCACATCCTATGTCTCTATTAAATCTGACAATGGTAACATATATGCGGTCAACTCCTTTGACTACGAGAAGTTAAGGGAGTTTCAGGTTGTTGTTCAGGCCCAGGATGCTGGGACCCCAGCACTTAGCAGCACTGTCACTGTCCATGTGTATGTGGTGGATCAGAATGACCATGCCCCTCAGATTCTGTACCCTACCTCAACCAACGCCTCGGCAGCCTTGGAGATGATCCCTCGCTCAGCACGCGCAGGTTATTTGGTTACCAAAGTAATAGCCATTGATGCAGACTCTGGACAAAACGCATGGTTGTTCTACCATCTGGCTCAAGCCTCAGACCCAGATCTCTTCAGAGTGGAGCTACACAGTGGGGAGATTCGGACTACTCGCAAACTGGGGGATGACAGTGTTACTGCTTTCAACCTGTCAGTTGTTGTGAGAGACAATGGAGAGCCATCTCTGTCCTCAGCAGTAGCCATAACCATCGCCCTTGTGGATAGAGTTTCCAAAATCATCCCTGACACAAGGAGGCATATCAAAAGTACTAGAAACTACTCAGAGATAACACTGTATCTCATTATTGCACTGAGCTCAGTTTCATTCATATTTCTTTTGACAATCATTGTCCTAACAGTTATCAAGTGCTACAGATACAGTGTGTATGGTGACTTCTGTTGTGGAGGTTTTTGTGGGGTCAGAGAACGGTATCCTGCTGAAATGTACAAGCAGGCTAACAACAACATTGACTCTAGGATACCACATGGTTTAAAAGTACAGCCACATTTTATTGAAGTGCGGGGGAATGGGTCTCTCACTAAGACCTACTGCTATAAGGCATGTCTGACTGCAGGCTCAGGAAGTGACACTTTCATGTTTTACAATACTGGTGGCCCAACGGGAACTGGTCCTCATGCAGTGATGGCTGAGAGACATCTGACAGGGCAGAGTGGGCAGAGTGCACAAAACCTGATCATACTTAAAAATGACTCCATTACGCCTAATGAGGTGAGAATGAATAGATACATGACCAGAACCATGTTCTGAAGCTAACAATGTGTCCTTTTCTGAAGGTTAAAAGTGGAATGTCTAGATTCAGTTTATTTCCTATCGTGGTTGCTGAATTCTAATCTGTGAAACACATTTGGTTTCTAGGTCAATACAGGGGCTTTTCGGGTTCATTTGGTAAGTTAGTGGCTCAGTGTGTGAACACATTGTTTGAGACTCACTTCATTTCTGTTGTAGATGGTATAGAAAAGGTTTCCTCCTCCCCTTTTCTTTACAGATATACCCACTCCAACAAACTACTGAGGAATGACACATGTAATCTTAAAATGTTAATGTTAGAATGCTGCAGAAGAAAGGAGATGATACTGAGAATCAATGACACTTTACAGTGATTAAAATATTTGACAATTTATTGCTTCTGTGCCCAGACAAAATTACCATGGCCAGGTCACTAATAAGATAGATTTTGCTTAGTATATGTGCTTTAGTTGTCATGTTATCTATACTTTGATGTTTGCACTGCATGGGGCTGCCTTTTTCTCTTCTCCTGTCTGGCAATACAGTGACACATTTCTAGGCTGTTGACCCAGTTTACCAGTGATGATGTTGCTGTGCAACAACCTGTAACCTGCTGGTTTGCTATTGAAAACTGTTTAATACCTATGGTTTGACCAGCAGTATATTAACCTCTGCAATATTTTCCCACAGTGATGAATTAGTGACTGCTTTCTATTAGCACATAACCAGCATGGACCTAGTGTACAGTCTGTAGTGTTCTGTACTGTTCCCATGTTATGGATTTTGGAAATGAACAGAGCAACACTCTACTATGAGTGAAAAGATAGTGATTTCACTGCTGGATAGATTGTGTTTTAATTCTGATGTATAAGGAAAATATTGCATTTACTGTACATGACTTGTGCAGTGTTAATATGGGAGGCAAGTGGCTTGTACATTAACGTGAAGAATGTATGCAAGCATAGGGAAAGATTGTATCCTTGTGCTTGAATGGAATGTTGCTTTGCTTTTCTGTATCTACACAGAAAGATTAATCAAATCTTTATGCTTATTTTCCCCTCTCAAATCAGCCAGAATTTTTTTCTTTTGAAAACAAGAACATGTCTTATCAAAACATGTTTTCTCGTTCTTCTTATTAAGAAACGAGCATCTTGTCTCTCTAATTTTAAAAGATATAAAGTGCAGGATTTAATAACAAGTTTTCTCTTAAAATAATGCTGATACCAAATAATGTTCCTCCATTTACAATTGATGTAGCTATTTTACTCTTTCCCAGTCATTCAACAGTATGATTTTGATGACTATATGATTTTCACAATATAAGGTCATAATAGCTGTCAAATATATGGTGTAGTGGGGCAAATGAACCATTAGTTATCTGATTTTTAATATGTATTATAAACATTTTTATTAGAAATATCTAGAATCTGTTGATCATAAGGTGACATGCTAGACAAGGTGCAGAAAAGGGAAGAATCAAAGGATTCCAAATATTCCTTAGATCAGAGCTTCTGTGCAAACAGATGGATGATAATTGAAAATGACTTCAGTTTAGATGTAGAAAGAGCGGAAATTTGTTTAATAGATTCCCATCATGTCTTTAGGGGATAGGTCCTATTGCATGTAGTGAATTAGCAATTTCTGAGGAACTGTGCAGGTCAAGCAAAGACATCTTACTAATCCCAGTGTTGAAGTACAATAGCAGAGAGAGACAATACAAATTTATTAACTCTTGTTTTTAATGTTGGAATGAAACAATATCTACTACATATTTTCAGTTGTGTGAAGAACCAGAATCCAGATATGCAAGCAATTACTTACTAGTTTTGCAGGACTTAAATAGAGAAGAAATTCTGTTAGATACTCTTTGCCACAAGTTAAGTGAAATTTCCTAAGGCCTTGCATTACAAAAATTGCCTATAGTGCTGTAATGCAGTGAACCTGTGTCATTGTCACATGCACATGAGACAATGGAGCCATATAACTGAATTCACAGGGTAATAATTCTTAGCAGATTATCTCTTTCAAATTCATATATTTTGCCCCATTACTCAGTCTCCATATACACATGTTAAAAGCAATCCACTGATTAACAGTTTCAAGGTATGCTGGTTTTAATGGACATTGTTAGTCTTATTAGACCTGCCAGATACCATATTTTGCTTCTTTTTATAGCATTAGTAAATTTGTATAATTCTTGAAAGGCCCATCCCGTCATCTGTAAAGCCTACTAGCAGGGATCACTGCATCTTGTAACATCTTACAATGTTGATATATAAGTAACTGTTACTACTGGACAATCTATAAAGAAATATTTTTTTCTAATAAGACTTGGGGACAGATGTTACCATCAATTAACTATAATATGATAAGAAGCTGCACCAGTTACTCAGGCTTTCTGTGGAATTTACCACAAGTGACAATATTTCTTGGGTTTCACATGTATTAAAATGTTATATACATTAATTCTGCAGTAGGATAAAAAAATTCTGTCCCCAGGATATGTGTGTGTGGGGGTGTCACAGGTTCTTTTTATATTTAGCATTAGAGACAGATTCTTCTTTCACTTACTCTGAGGCAAATCAGGAGTAACTTCATTGCCATCAGTGGACTTACATTGATGTAACTGGCCTATTAAGTTTTGAGATTTATTTGCATCAGCTGAAACTCTGTGGCTTTCTATATGGTTTTTCTGTACTGTTCTACTAATGTGTTAGTTGTAGTTTGGTAAATGATAATGTTTCTTTTCTTCAAGACAGCTCATGCTTCTGCTAATGTTCAGCTCACTGTCTCCTAGGCCCTTTTGCAGGCCTATATGATTATCTCAAATGGAATCTCAATCTCAGTCAAGTTTGTTTTGTAAAAATCAAACATATTAGCACTTGCATGAGTAGTCTTTAAACTGGCAAGCAGTGGAGTGATTGATGGCAGCACTGGAGACAAGGATCAAGATGCTTGGTTGAATGAATGTATGGTGCTATATCATCACTGCTGAATAACCAGGGCAGTCAGCAAAAGATAATTACATATGGACAAAATTAGTTTGTGCAAAATATTTTGGTTTCATTGTTGGAACTCTGTGAAGTTACAGCCAGCATGTATGACTGTCTACTAGGATGGACTGTGAGTGTGTGGAGGGAAGTGATCCTATTCTACCATTGGGCCCCTAGTATTGCTGCCTATCTGTCATTTTCAGAAATGACTTATCCTCACCATTCTGAAACTTTAATAATGTGTTCTAGTGTCCATTTCTCTCACACATCCATTGAATTGCTGAGTGACACTTGGTAATATCTGTTCCCTGCTCTCTTTTTATCTTTGCCATCTTGTTCATGCCCTCTGTGTAGCTAAACCTGTTTGTTATTTCTTGGATACCATGGCAGCCTTTTCACTTCAATGCAGGGATGAACAATCAGACTGGCATCTGATCTAACTCAATATTCTTAGCAAAAATGCACTGTGGCACATTATTAATTACCAGCTGGCATACTGAATCCTTGATGGAAAAATATACACTCAGTTCTGGGCACTGGCCTCCCTCTGATGCCATTTTGTACACTCATAGGATGATCAATAAAATGTAAGATCCTTTGATGTTAATAAATAAAGCATTGTGTACCTTTTGAAGGAAAAATTGAAGCTGCACATTAGTAATGATAAACCTCAGTGGTTCGTTCATTTTGTGGTTGTTTGTACACACTGAAGTACTACTCCCTGTCCCCCACCACCCCCAGCTGGCTGCTTCAAAGACAGAGTGCTATTCATTTGAAGTAAATCAAACAAAATGTGCTACACAAATCTTGGTATTTCTTTAGATTCAAGTGTGCTTTGAAGTGTCTACGTCTAGCAAACACATACCATTGTCCAAAGCAATCTTCCCAAGAGATTTCTCACAAGGGCTTTAAAGGTATTAATGTTGGAATATCTTACAATCTCAGTTCAAGGACTTAAGCCTTTAAGAAATTCTCTGGGCTTGCTGACATTGGAAAGGTTAAATAGAAATGTTTGTTCTTTTGGTTAGAAGCAGCACGAGTTCCTTTTCTGCTATGCAGGGTCAGTGCTCTGTGCTCCAGGGAAGTCAAACTGTTAGGCTGAGGGGAACTGCTATGCTGGCAGAAACTTGCATCTAGCATTAAGCAGACAAAGCAGTTTTTCACTGTACCAGAAGTCATTAAATATATTTTAAGGAAGCATTGACCTGTTAATTTAATTTTCATTTCCTTAGGGTTAGGAATGCAAATGCTCATTGTTAGGGTGAAATGCTCTATACTAAATTTTATTTTGTTAGCTTTTCATTCTAGTTTCCTGAATGATAAACAAATGCTAGACTATAAATAGTTTATTCTCTATGTTGAATTTAGTGTGAGCATTTTTATATAATTAATCTCAGATTTTACTGTAGGAAATCTGAAATAGCGCCATGAATCCCACAACTGTCAACATACAGCTCAGTTTCCTTTCTACTGAGAATAAGTGGTCTAGAATTTTAAAAGGCCTTTTATTTGTTGCTTCAAAGTGGATATATTTGATAAGACAGTGGTATGTTATTCTACTGAGTATTTGTGTGGATATAGGAGTAAAGTGGGATGTGTTTAGCACTCATCATTTCCTAACTGTTTGTAAATGTTTGAGCCACACAAAGAGGGTTTGAGCCAACACTCATTGTAGTTAATGGAGGGGGGCTTTTATTGATTTCAGTGAACACTGAATCAGGCCCAGATACATATGAATCTGATCATTCAAGCAACAGATACTTGAGATGACAACATATCAGAACTAAGCAAAATGAATTTTCATTAAAATTTGTTTGTAATTCAGCTAAAATGTTTGTGAAATTGGATCCACATTATGGTATTTGAAAACATTGTCATGAAATTTTGCATAAACATGTTTTGTTTTTAGGCTGACTGCAAACATTTGGTACCATGTATTCACATTCATTATCTGACTTTCAACTTGGGTTGGTTGGTTATACCTGGACACATTATTCCCTTTGTATAGCTTCTGGTTCCCTGAATGGCTGGACATACCCCATGTGCTCAGTAGGGTTAGGAGTCATATGATACTATGGTGAGACACTCAGATACCGTGGTGACGTCCACCATTAAAAACACCTGGATAGATTTTGTTTCAGTTTTTCAGAAGTAGTCATTGCATTTTATCTATTTTCTCCGAGCCAAACAGGAAAAGTCGTTGATGGCAGAAACAGGGAGTGGCTTTGGGCTGCTTCGTATTACTGCATGTGTGATGACAGCTGCCCCTCACACCCTTCATTTTGAAGACCCCTGAGCAGTAGAAATGATTGTTGCCAGTGGCACTGCCTTGTGGCCTCACAAAGACACTGGATAGGAGTGCAGTCTAAGCTCATATCTAAGATGGCAGAATGGGGTCACGGGCCACAAATCATTCCTTGTAATGAGACAATATCAAGTAGGGTGACTGTCACCACAGTCTCCCTCCACTCAACAGGGCCTGTGACAAGCCCTGCAAAAGATACCAGTTGTCAATTGCCAATAATTTTTTGTGAACTGTCCACTGCGGAATGCACTAAGACCACCAAACTACTTTCACATTGGCCACAAAGCAACACTGAGATGTCCACAACTGTCACTATCTATACAACAGGGGCAGATTTGAATTTGTGATCTATAAATGAAAAGATCCATATCACATTACCAAACTCTGATCCATTTGACCTTGCTAGGGCTTGAAAGTGGTTCTAGTCTCTCAAAGGGCCTGTTTGGTGGAGGGGGATTGTGTTTGGGACAGTCCAAACATCCAAACTTTGAAGCATCTGATTTTACCCATCACTATATTTATATTTAGCTTTGTTACCATGATGCTGGTTTTCCGTCTGTTTGTACATATAATTTGGCTGTGTTAATGCTGGATTTGATTTGTTTTTAACATTCAGTTCCTCTTGTAGTGATATACAGAACATAAGAATTCATAAAGCTGTGGGTACGTTGTGGAATGCAGATAGGAAATAGGCTGGCTTATCTGTTTCCACACTTAAACAACTAACATTAATCATTATGACACATGCCTCATACTCGCTTCCCATGCCCTTGCTGCCCAGAATTCTGCTTTGAAGTCATATGCCTCCTCAACTGGCTTCTCTGTTGGGACCAAAGACAAAGAGTACTTATGGAGGCAGGACCGATAGCAGGACCAGAGGAGAAACCTATTAATACTAATGCCACAAAGAAGGTGTTGGCATTGATTTCTTTTGCTCCTACTAGCATTGCCAATTACACGATATTGGCTTATGATGGTATAAAAGCAGGATGAACCTCTGTCTCCTGCAGATCCTTGACAACTCCAAGTCATCCAGTCTTCAAACCTAGTCCTTCAGTGTCCAGAAAATCAAGCAAGAGCAACCCCAAAGAAATAGAAGACTGTTCATTCTGATATGAGTCACTGCTTGCTCCCATGCGGTAGAAAAAAGTTTATAAAAACTAAGAGCTAGATTCTGCCACCCATACCCATGCTGGGTCAGACCTGTGAAGGTTCTTAAAAAAGTAAGGAAATTCTCAGACAAATAAATGAATAGTTAAAAAAAAATTATAGTTAAACAAAAAACTCAATAACTCATATATATTTGACAGTCAGAACATTTGCATTTAAGGTTCCAGTACCAGCTTAACATGTGCCCCCATATCCATCCCCACTCTCCTATGTAGACCAAAGACAATTCCCCCTTCTGCCTTTTAAATACAGGGGGAGAGCCCTACTTTTCCCTATGCTGATGTGTTACCGAACCCTGTGAAATGCCAAACAACTACCGCATCTGACCTGGCCCTTCTCCATTACATCTCACTAAAGACAGAGATTATATTTTGCATTTTAATATCCATACAAGGGCTAAATACAACATCTTCTCCATTCCACTGTAGGTTGGAGACCTTATGATACACACCAGATTATCTATGTGGATGTGTATACTATATATATCTACAGTGTCCCAGTACACTCTGGCAGTTTGGGTCATCTACCATGCACCCCAAATATATGGCAGATCAACCTTTAGTCTGTTCAACCTACACATTGAAAAAATAGAGGTTTTATGGCAGTTGCAAACTCTTCCAGCGAGAATGTCTGGTGGAACAATAACCCTTTTGAATGCCTGACCTCATGGTTGTAATTATAAATCAAAGGTGTCAAACACCTGGCTTGTGGCTCAGATGCAGCCTACTTGATAAATTTATCCTGCCTCCATGACAGATTCATAATCTGCAGAATGAAAGCTTTCATGTAAATAAAGGAAGTTTCTAGCCCTTATTGTTGAGAAGGAAACCATCCAAGTGTTGTTAACCAATGTAGCAGGATGATAGACAGTCTCTCCTTTTTTGCCTTTATTTCCTTCTCTGCTTCTTTGAGACTATAACTTAATATATTTTTTGGCCAGGACTATAGGAGGAATTCCTCATACTGCTTCTCTCTCTTTTTGATCAGACACTCCAAGGACCAGAGATTCTGGGGGCAAAAGACATCTGGCTTCAAGACTAAGCTTGATCAGTTCATGGAGGGGATAGTATGATGGGATAGCCTAATTTTGGCAATTAATTGGTCTTTTATATTAGCGGTAAATATGCTTAGTGGCTTACAATGGGGTGGGATCTGAGTTACTACAGAGAATTCTTTCTTGGGTGTCTGGCTGGTAAGTCTTGCCCACGTGCTCAGGGTTTAGCTGATCACCATATTTGGGGTCGGGAAGGCATTTTCCTCCAGGGCAGATTGGCAGAGGCCCTGGAGGTTTTTCGCCTTCCTCTGCAGCGTGGGGCACGGGTCACTTGCTGGAGGATTCTCTGCACCTTGAAGTCTTTAAACCATGATTTGAGGACTTCAATGGCTAAGACATAGGTTTGATACAGGAGTGGGTGGGTGAGATTCTGTGGCCTGCATTGTGCAGGAGGTTAGACTAGATGATCATAGTGGTCCCTTCTGACCTTAAAGTCTATGATTCTTTGACTCACTCCATTCCTGGTGCAGAAAGATTGGAAATTGACTCTGTCTTCTGAGCTGAGAATTCCCTTGGTGTCTGGGAGTCCACAACAGAAGAAAAGTCAGGATAGCCAGCTCCTGGATCTGCCCACTTGCCATCTTGGTGTAGGAGGAATGTCAGGATGGGGGGAAAGGTATGATAAGAGTGTGTTCTTTTCGGATAGTCCTAAGTAGTTGGATGGTTGCTTGAGGACTACTACCAGCTGGCCACGTTTAGAACAGTCTTAATTTTTTTCTTTAAAGTCGAGTGGGGCTAGGGCCAGGGCCAGATCAGAAACAGTCAGAGAATCTTGGAGCCATAATTGTCTTTTTCACAACTAAGCCCAGCAGAAACAGGGCACAGAGAATCTGGTTTTAAATGTGAAGGTAGTTGCTAGCAAAGATGTTTAATATTTTGTTGCAATGGGTGGAATTTCTCTTTTGTGTATATCAGGATGTGAAGAATGCTACAATGCACAGTACCAAATAGCTCCTCAAACTCAGATAGTGATGGGGGCCTTATAAATATTGAGATAGCCAGATAGAAGGATGGCGCATATCATTATTGCTATATCTTTATTTGTATAAAACTTATTGATCTAGAGAAGAGCATACTGTGAATCCCAAGGGCAAAGACAAAGCTGGCTTTAAATAATTTAGGGTATTCAACACATTTTTAAAAGTAATGGGGCCAAATTCACTTCTGGTCTACCTCCAATGACTTCAGTAGACTTATACCATTACCATCATGTATTATTTGTGTATTTGCCAATGTACAAGCAGAGCCAGCTCCAGGCACCAGCGGAGAAAGCACATATCTGGGGCAGCACCTGCTTAAGGGGCGGCATTCCATCCATTCTTGGGGCGACACAGTCCGGTTGCCTTTTTTTTTGCGCTTTGGAAGTCCGAGCATCTTTTTTTTTTTGCTTTGGCAGTTCGAGTGGCTCTTTTTTTGCTTGGGGCGGCCCTGTGTACAAGACATATCGAGTGTGCATGTAATCCATTATGTCTATAACATTTTCAAACTTGGATGCCTAAAATTAGACACCAACATGCACAATTAGCCACCTAAGAGGTGTCACAATATTTAGATGCGCTGAGCACCTACAGCTACAATTGAAATCAATGCTCAGCACCTCTGAAAATTAAGTCGCTTAGCTGCTTAAATATTTAGGTGCCTAATTTAGGCACCCTCATTTGAAAATGTTGCCTATAATTTTAAATTATTATGAATGTTGCTATTGTATGCAGTGCACAGCAAGAAAAACAGTGTTAACATTTTCTGGAGCAACTTGTAATCAATCAGGAATTTCTCAGGACACCCTTACATAGCAAGTCATGCTGTAGCAGGTCAGCATGTGCTGAGATGTACTGGTTGAAGGGTATGGCTCTCCTTCCTGTTTTTATGCATTTTTATCAATGTGGAAAATGTAGCAGCTCTTGGTCTTGTGAAAGAACATGTCTGCCTTCAGTAAAAACCTGCTGCAGTCTGCGAGTCTGATACAGTCTAGTGCAGTTCTCTGCAGTCCACTATCCTCAGCAGAAAACTCACAGCAAGCAAACTGGCCCCAATGTATTCTTCACAGTGGTGCTGCATTTTGTATGTGTACAAGTGGAAGAGCATAAGTGGCCTAGTTTTATCAGGGAAACCAGCAAAGTATTTCTTTTCTTTTCCAGGAATAATCATCATCTCCTATGGCCAGGATATTTCTGAACACGGGCAAAATAGCAGCCCCGCAATTTACAAAAATAACCTCCTTCCCCACTTTAACCCTCACAATCCAAAGTCTTGGTATATAAACATTTAACTCCATATTCAGTGACCTAAGTGCACTCATACAAAAATATCTTTGATTTCCTGGGAGATTTGGCAGCTCTGAATGAATAAAAAGTGTAAATAGCTCTATGGAGGCATTTGACAATAGGTGTGAAAATGTGTAGAAACTTTGGAGAAAGGCCTGTACTCAGATGCATAGATGTTTAATGTTTTAATACAAATTAATACAGATTTTGTTCTCTTTTGTTTCTGCAGCCAAAACAACCCAATCCTGATTGGCGTTATTCTGCATCCCTAAGAGCAGGAATACAAAGGTATGTACTGTACTTCCCCTTCTTAAGGGCTTATATCTTTCTCCCTTTGTGACAGAGACTGTCTTTCAATCTTGTACAGCTGCTGACATGCACTAGTGAGATCTGCATGCTGTGACGGAAGCACCCAAGATTTGCTTCTGAGGCATTATATCTACCAGTCCTACCGATTCACTGTAATTATTGCCTTTTATGCTGGTCATTACTATATTAGTGTTTGGTCTATGCATTCATGTTGTTTACCTTATGCTGCTTTATACATTTACTATCAGTGCCTGATTGCTGCAATTACTGAATTATTTAATTGATTATACACTCTTCATGCACATTAAAACTTCCTATTATCATCCACTCTGGTGCATTTCAGTAGATTGTATGCAACATCAATAGTTTTCTATCCACTGCCTCTCATTACCATAAAAGTGTACCACTGCTGCAGGCAGTTTATTAACCACATGGTACATTCAAGGTATTTAAAAAAGTTAAAAGGGCATTGACAAGCATATCAGGCTGAGATTTCCAAGGAAACCTTCATGAGTTAGGTGCCCATCTTAGAGTCCTTTAGAAATCTCAGCCTTAGATCCCAAATTTGCCTTAGTTTAATTTGCTCCTCAATAAATTTAATAGGAGTAAAATAATGCTGTTTGTGTAGGACCTAGATAAAATAATATCTTTGCTCTCTGTGCTTTAGCAAATTAACTAACCAGTCTTATTCTCAGATCTATTCTGACCTTATCAATAAGACCGGATAACAAATTTAGAAATAAGTAAAAAGGCCATGGTAATTTCAAGTGGCATTACAAACTCAGAGGGAAAAATCATTTGCTGAATACAAAAAGACATAGATTTGAGTGAATTAAAATGTACTTTCATATTTCTCTGGTGACTATTATAGCAAATACAAAGTAAAATAACTGTACATACAATATTTGAAATGCCCTTTTAACTAAAAAAATACCTTTTTTAATCAACGTCAATGTTGATTTTCCTTAGTTAAATCAAGTTTAAATAGCATACAGATCAAAATCATTTAGAAAGTAACAAGACGAATTACAATCTTGCACTATTGAGCTCCCAGTTTTAAAAATCTTGCCCATTAACCCTGAGAAATGAATTGACCATGTTTTAGAAACTTCTCTTGGTCCAAACTGAAATAGAACACTGCTTGAAATCAGTGGGAGCCTTGCCTGTATACAGGTAGAACAGGAGATACTTCAGGATTTTGCCTGAAGTAACTTGCTTGATAAGTGAAGAGGGTTAGCTCATTTTAAAAATTACTATCTACTTTTTTGCATTTTAAGATATCAAGCATCTATTTTCTCTCTCTCCCCCCCCCTCCCCATCATCTCCTTACGAGTTCAGGGCTAGACAATGTGCAACAATTAAATGTGCTGGTCTCATGGCAGACTGCTCATCATTTGACACTGTATAAAACTTGATATTACATGGTTACTGTAGTTTGTGACACCTAATTTCTCCCTTCAAAAGTGTTTGCCAAAAGCATAAGCTAATCAGCATTGGGTACTATAAATTGCATTGGGATATTTGCTATAGAAGAGTGGCTGATAATAGCATGCTGAAAGAAGCCCAGAACTGATTTTCATTATTTACTTCACTGCTAAGACATCACAAACATGATATGGATTAAGGCTCAGGTCCTCAGAGGTATTTAGGCACCTAACTTCTATTTCAGTGGAAGTTAGGCACCAAAATACCTTTGAGAATCTGGGGCTAGGTGACTTCCCTGCAGCGTTAGTGATTTCACATCCTCTGGAGATAATATCTGTGTCTGATATGAACTGCATGGAATTATGTTGCAGCCTTCAAATAATAACCAAAGACAATTTTTGCAGTTCTTGCAGGATTGACATGATAGATGCTTTAATAATGCATTAGCAGAATCTGCTAGCATGATGCAATGTTGCATTAGCCCTGGTGCAACAAAGAACAACTGTGACTTTGGACAAATAGCCAGAAAATGGAATGTTGAACAAAAACAGGTCAGATAGGAACTATGTAATTTAATCAGTATGCTTGTTTATTCAGTGCTGTGCACATGGAGGATGCAGGAGTCTTACGAGGAGGGCCGGGAGGACCTGAACAGCTGTGGCCAACAGTATCCAGTGCAACACCAGGTTAGGATCAGAGTACTGACGTCTATTAATGGGATATTGGGAGATGTGATGGCTCTATTCCCTTAAAGAGAGGAATGATTGTTATTTGAAACACACTTCCCATTGGATCATTCTTCACTTTTTTTCTACTTTGTGTCTCTGAATTAAGTCCCTATGAAACACTCTCTTGAATATAAATAAGATAGACAGTAATAAATAAAGCAAAGAAACCTTTTTCCTTTATTCACTAGCAGGTGCATGCTAGAGATGGAATCAAGCCTCAAAATTTGGATCCACACCTGAACTTATCCAGTGTTTTGGGGAGGTCAGACCCAGGAATTTGGTATGGTTCACTAGAGAAGAAGGCCCAGTTGTGAGGTGTGGATCCAGATCCACATTTCCCCAAAGTTTGGGAGTATTTGGGTTTAGGGTTTTAATTTATCCTCCTTTTCTCATGGTCATCAAAACTACCAACTTTGCAAAAATTGCTGCTCAGTTGGGGATGGAATAAGTAATATAGAACCTCACCAATTCTGTATTGCAAAATAGTGAAATGCTATTTTGCAAACTCAGTAATTGTTTTTAAATACCGACAGGTCTCATCTTCTTGTCAGGTAGTCAGGTTTCTTATTACTAAGTGTTCATTCCTTTAATAAATTAAACTGCAGTACATTTACTAGTATGCTATGGAGGGTTATCATAAAACATTTAACTAAACTGCTATTCACTTGTGAAAATAAATGACCAAAATACCTTGTATGATGATGTATTCTTGATTTTTTTCATTATTTACTTGCTGACTCACTAAATCAAAATTCAGTAAGAATCAGCAAAGGGTCTCGTTGATTACTGGAGATAAGCAAATTCACTCAGTTCTTTTGCAGCGAAAGCAATAGATGTATTCTCACATTACATTTTGGGATATAAAGAATTTCATCATTTAAAATGCCTACAAAGTATTAGGAAATGGTATTTGGTGCTGCTCAGAAGTTCAGACACCAAGCACTATATTAAGGAAAAATGTGATAACGTGGTGTGAAAGCTAACGCTCTTTAAAAAATAATTGGATAGCTTTCATATTTCTTTGTGGATAGAGAAACACAGAGAGAGAGAGAGAGAGAGAAATATTATGTGTACATTAAACATTGCTATGATTTCTTTTTATGGTTCAGCTGATTAAATATGCACAAGATTGCATTGCTATGTTACAAATATGTTACTGAACAGTTAAGATAAAAGTTGTATTTGAGAATAAAAATACACATGGTTCATCCAGATGGCAAACAATGAAACTGGAAATAATTCACAGAACAACCTTTTAACCTGCTGACTGATTAAATATGAGAGGATCCTTAAGGCTCCAGCAGGGGCAGGAGGAACTTTCAGGGAAAAAAATTAATTAATTCCTATGGACTAGATTATCATTTTATGATCTGCCCTGGATAAGGGGCATACCATAGCTGTGCCCCCCAGGAGTAGACCATGGGATGAATTGTCTCAGAGTCAAATGCATTCCCAGCTTCAAAGATGGAGTAAGTAACTTCACTCCATTTGTGAGGAAATACCCTTTGTGCCTGGGTAGCTACTTGGATTTAGGAGTAAGCTGGGGAAAGGAGGTAAAACCAGGACACTTATTACTCCCCATTCCCTCTCTCTGCTCCCTCCCTGCCCACTTGTGTGTAATGGGGCATATTGGGCAAGTAGCCCTGCTCTTCCTACCACAGCCAGAGTCACAGTTTGGGCAGGATCAGGCAAATGAATAAAGAGGTAGTAAGAACTTGTATCTCCAGCCCCAGGAAGTCTTTCTGCTCTTTGAGAAAACCAGCCTCTTTAAAAGTCCAGGGTAGTTCAAACTGTTTTGAAATCCAGTTTTTGTGGATCAAGTTTCTTGATCCTTCCAAATGACTATTCTTCCTGTGCAAGAAAGGATCTTTTGTTTCCTTTCTGTCTGGCCTTAAGAGTTTAATGACTGCTAAAATAACATAAATGAGACCTTCCTACTATTTGTAAACAGAAGATGTGGATTTCATTAGCCTTCAGTAACAAATAGTTTATGCATATAGAAGTGTCATTTAGCAGAAAAAGTAAAATTAACACATAACTTTAATACATTACACTTTCAAATATACAGTAGTTGTTTATCACAATGGTTTATAATTACAGCTTTGGGTTCCCACACACATTTCCTCTTTCAGTTGTTCTACCTCCTTTCCACTGCTCATGTTCATGACTTGTGCCATTTTTCATTAGGTTAAGACACAAAATTATGCTTTTCATTAGACATTTGACCCATTTCAGCCAATTACACAGGATAGAGACAACATATTCAGTTGCTTTTGATGTGCTATTTACATCTGAACAGTGCTACACCTATGTCCAGATAAACTCACAAATTAGCTGCTCATTATCTCTATTTCCATCAACATATGCAGCAGCTGCAGCTCTCCACTAGTTAGTATAAAACTGCCTCAAATCCTGCCTCATATACACATGCTTAATGCAGTTGTTTTACTCAGTTGATTAATTCCAATTGGGTTGTCACTAAACCATTCATTTAATTTAGCACTCCACAAAAGCCTTGGATAAAATGCTTCAGACTGAAAGAATCAGAAAGTTAATCAATGAGAGCATCAAAAGATGATGTCATAGGAATGTTCTAGGAAGGATGAACAAGTCAAGTGTTAAATCAGTAAATCCTTAATGTCTAGTGCCTAGCTATACTCAGACACTTCATGGTATATCACCAGTTCTATACCTTTCAGGGTAAATCCTGCTGTCACTTACATGGATAAAGCTTCCACTGACTTCAGTAGGAGTTTCACCTATGCAGCTGAGAGCAAAATTTGGCCCACTGTATTTTGTTCCTTTCACAAGTTCTTAGACAAAAAAAAGTGATGAAATCCAGATTTAAGGCTTATGCTCTGTCTCAAACTTGCTCTGAGGTGAACAAAAGGCCCACTGGTCTAAGTTAAGGATACACAATCAGATTCACATTGGAATTCCTGCCACCTGTGTCATAGTTTAATGCCATTTAAAGAGGGGCTGTTTTAAAAATTGGTTTCCTTGTTTGAAAAATAAGTTCTGAAACATATTATATTCCTGACAGAGAGCTCTTCCAGCCTCTCAGGTAAGGCACTACTCTGTGTATTTGGTAAATATTTTATCTCAGTGGTTTTTCTATGTATTATGACTGAGATTTTCAGAGAAGACATCCAACTCTCATTTCAATAAGTCTACATTTAGACTTATAATTATTAGACAGTCTATAGGTAGACTTGTTATTTGCGTGAATGTTGCAGATCACTTGCTTTAATCATTGCTTCTGGATATTTGAAATTGCATAATGGAGATCAATTTACATCCCAAAATTTGTTACTTAAAAGAAAGTTAAGGTTGCCAAGTCAAGAACTCAAAGCTAGGAAATACCAGAATTAAATTTGCCTGTGCCACCTTAATTCAGCCTCTTTGTGCATATGCATTGTGATACAGAGTGAAATCCTGGCTCCACTGAAGTCAATGTAAATATGCCATTGGCTTCAGTGGGGCTAGTATTTTCACCCACCATCGTAGCACTATTTCTCCAAAGGAATTCCACCTCATTCACAGCACAGGATGGACCTTGCCCAGGGAATGAATCAGAGCCATGTAGTCAATGAGGCTGTTGTCTGTAGGATGGTTGCTTCATTTGCTACAGATGTTGGAAGATGTTTAGTGCATGAGGCAGGAAAGGATGGTTATGTGATTAAAGCAACTGAATGCCATGCTGAAGAACTGCATTCTTATCCCTGCCGCTGCCACGGTGTTCCTATATGCTGCTGGGAAAGTGGCTTAAACCAGAATTTTCAGAGGTGGCTACTAATGGTGTACTGTTCATTTCCGAGTGCCCAGCTTAAAACACTGGGAGGCTGATTTTCAGGAGTGCTAAATGCTCACAACTGGAACTTAAGTTGACTGGAGTTCTGTTTTGAACATATATAGTGATATAAAAATGCTAGGAACTTTGAAAAATTAGGCCTTAGGGGCTAAATTCACCAAAGGACTTATGTGTCTGAATCCCAGAATCTCACCCCACCAGGATTCACAAATCCTAGATTCAGCTGCCCCCGAGCCCTGTCGATGCCTAAACTCACTTGGTGCCTACATTTGTGCAGTAAAAGTTCCTAAATGCCTATATTTTGGCCTCTGAGCATGCACACTGCAGCCCCATACCAGGCATATGGATGCTTAAACCCCAGAACGAGTCATGAACTGGGGAAAGATAGGCATTTCTCTGCCTTAGTCACCTGTGGGGCTCAATGAGGTAGGTGAATTTTGAGCTCGCCTGCTGGATCAGATCCCTATAGATGAATTTACACAAAATGGCCAGGAGGAGGAGGACCTCCCTCATAACGTTTATCCTAGTGTTTAGAATACTCACCTAGGATGTGGGAGATGCTTGGTTCAAGTCCCCACCTCAGGGAGGGAAGAAATTTGAATAGAGATTTGCTACATTTCTGGTGAATGCTCCAGCTGCAAGGGTTACAGAGTCATTCTCATGCTCATTTTCTCTCTGTGGTCTAATGATTTTTTCCTTATTTATCCAGTGAAACAGCTTCAACAAGATGAGTGAGGGAGCTATGCATCACAATATCCTAGAGCTCCATGGTTAGGGCACTCACCTGGGTGGTAGCAGAGTCTTGTTCAGCTCCCTTCTCACCTCAGCTACAGGTGGGGACTTGAACCAGTGATCTTCAACATCCCAAGTGAGTACTCTAACCACCGGACTGAGAGTTATGAGACAGTGCTGCCTGCAGCCACTTCTTGCTAACATGGAGTATCGCCTAATGCTAAGAGAGGCTTTTGTAGTTGAAAATCCAAAGCAGGGGGAGGTCCCTCCTTGCAGCCTGGATGTAGGTGCCTATCTTCAAGACAGAGGGCTTGCCACACACTTTTCAGCTTGGCATCTCCCATTGGCTGTCTTAAGTGAGGAGCCAGTTAGCATGCTGACTTTTGTGAATCCTGTTCTAAGGCCCTTGTGCCTAGGCACCAAACTGAGGCTTTATGAATACCAATTTTTTTTAGGAGCCTAAAATTTAGGGATGACTGCACTCAGTTTCTTTGTGAATGTGGCCATGGCTGTCTTAAATTGGATGCCCAAAATTGGTGGATATTAAACAAATATGTCCTTAATCGCTCCTTGCCTCAGTTTCCCTCTGTAAAATGTGAGATGATAATACCAGTGTATCTCGTAGGGGTGCGATAAAGATAAATTCATCAGTGTTCGTAAAGCACTCAGATGCTATACTGAGGAATGTCCATGATGAGAAAACCTATGTGGATGTTAATTCTGTATTCAATGTAGGATTTAAATGGAGTAGAATAAATAAAGCATGGGTCCATACACTGAATGATAACTGTGAACAGAAATATTGAATGGCTTCCCATTTAGTGAGCACTGTTCATTCTGTGTCCTGAATGAGGCAAGGAAGCTATGGAAAAAATAGCATATGATCCTGTAATTAAGAACTGTGGGTGAAATACTGGCCCCATTGAAGTCCATTGCAAAGCTCCCATTGACTTCAGTGGAGCCAGGATTTCACTTTGTACCATAGTGGATATGCACGGAATGGCTGAATTAAGGTGGCATGTGAGATAATCCTGAGATTTCCTAACTTTTGAGTGTTTGACTTTGCAACTTTAATATTCTTTTAACCTTGGTTTATTGATATAATTTCTCACATTTTTTAAAGAAAGCAAATTGAAAAAAAATAGAAATTCTGTAGTGTGGAACCATATTGACCCCAACATGAGTAATCAGCAGGACTGAGACCTTTAGATCCACAGCACAGACCTTTGCTACCATTTGAGCTAGCTGAGTAACTAGTAGCAGTAATACATGGTTATCCCCTAAGTGGATTAGCCAGTAGAGGAGGAAGAGAGAGACAATTTACGAGTGATTTTAAGAGCTATTTATTGACAGCAGATGAATGTTGAGACTTGGGAATCTGGGTTCAGTGCTAGATTCTGGAGGAGAGTGTAACCTAGTGATTATAAACCCTTCTGCTTCTGTCTCTGCAATCCTGACCCCTTTTACTCTTGTTCTCTCCAGTCTGTCCCTGTTTCAATCTTCTCCACTTTAGGTCCTGTCCCAGTCTCCCTTACTCTCACTGGCTTCTATCTCAGTCTCTTTCCCTCTGTTTTTCTGTTCTTCCCACTGGTTCCTGTTTTAGTCCTCTCCCTCCTCCCTGCGTTGCTGGCAGGCAACTTCCTTCTCCATGTTGTGTGGGCACCAGCAGGAGGAATTTGGGAGCATAGGAGAGACAGTCTCCTTATTCTCAGTTCCGGTGCATGGTATCATAGCAGTTCCCATTTGCAACAAGGATCAATTGCAGGGAACGTTCTGCTCAGCCCCTGCAGCAAAGGGATGGAATTTATTCCATCACCCTGTGGGGGTGATGCATGCACAGTCCATCTGGAACACAAGCATTATGAGGGGCTAGAACATGCTCAATGCAGATACAATCCTCAGAGAATTTAGCTGCCAGCCGCTAACAACCCTCCCTACTGAGCATGTGCAAACTGCAATTTTCAGAGGCTCATAGCTTGGCCAAATTTGGGTAGATCTTCATAAGGATAGCAAAGGACACATCCCTGAGACCTGGGCGGTTCTCCTGCCAAATTTCAAATCCCTGCTCAAAGCAGGGAGACACTGGAGCTTCTTAATGGAACAATTGTAAAAAAAATTAATATGGGCAAAAATGTATTTTTAACTAATTTTATTCTCAGAAATGTCTGGACCAATTTTGCTGAAACGTCCCAAAACATGTGTCCAGCATGGGAAATTTCAGCCAAAATAGTTAAAGTTTGGCAAAGTTATAACCAACTGAAAATAGGATCTTATGGTGGAAACTATTGTGCACCTTAAATATTAAAGTCAATACCAGCTGTGGTTGTAATAGACCATGCTGGTTTTGAAGAATTAAGTCCAATACAGTATATTGTGCACATACACAGTAATGCTTTTCTATGACTAAAGAGAAAAGAAGTTCTAAGACACTATGAAAGATATAAACAGCAGCTGGAACAGAGAAGGAGAGCTCTGAAAATGGTCATCAGAAAACCTAGGAGAGGATATGTACTCTGTTAATCTATTTCTGCATAAAATCTTTATGCTGAGTAGATCAGTTTAGGCGATGTTGACTAGTTTATAAGAAAGTCTTGCATGCTAAATACAGCTGATAGAGATCTTAATCCTACTGATAAAAGTTGCAGAAATAGAATGAGTTATAAATATTGGAACAAAAATAAACAATTAAAAACATCTGCAAACATGACAAATAAGCTTTAAAATGGTCTAATCTGAAAAGCAATGGAAGCCTTTATATTTGTAATGGTGGTACTGGATGGGAGACAGAGTGCTGAGAATGGGATGATTGCCTGGGAAATTGTGAAAAGAGAAATGAAGACGGGATGATAATAAGGGGTCTGGGAAAGGTGACAGAGAACAGGGAGGAAGCACTGAGCACTTAATAGATTTTAAGGCCAGAAGGAACCATTACGAGGCCATGGGATTTCACCCAGTGGTTCTTACATCCAGCTCATAATTTCTGGTTGAAGAAGAGCAATCTTTCAGAAAAACATCCAGTCTTGACCTAAAAACTTCAAGTGATGGAATGAGGTGAGAGGGGCCAAGTCAAAGGGGCATGGGGTAATGAGGCAGGGTTGGTAGAGGATGTAAAAAGGGTTGAGAGCCCTGAGAATGGGATTATAGAAACTCTGGGAAAAGAGAACGGAAACCACTGAGAATGGGATGAATGAGTGTCTTAAAAATGGGGCATTGAGCACCCAGAATGGGATCAGGAGGGCCCTCTATTGGAGTGGGATATTAGAAGCCTTAGGATAGGGGACAGAGAACACTGAAAATGGGATTATAGAGACTCTGGAGAGAACACGGAGAATAAGTTATTAGAGATCCTGGGAAAGGGGGGCTGAATGCCATGGTAATAGTTAATGGGCTTCTGGGAAAGAGGACACAGAGCCCTGCTGTGGCTGTCTCCAGGTAATATAATTTCCATTTGAAAAATATGTTTTGATCTGTCCAAATGTTTGAATCCATTTAGCATCTCTAGAGAAGGGAATGAATGATTTTTTCCAGTTTGACCCTTTTACTCTTACATCAGACACAACCCTTGAAATTCATACACCATGATGCTCCAATAGCTGCTCACTGGGATGCCGTGATATTGTCATGGGGATCTTAGTTCATGAGATTTTTTTTTTAATTTAATTTTAAAGAGCAAGAGTCAAAGCAGATTGTTTGTATGACTGGGAGAGGCCCTTGCCTTTCACATACCTTATTCCCATGGATATGTATGGTGATCCTAAATGAGAGATGTTTTCTTCCCAGTTGCAGTAGTTGGCTTTCCCTCTCCTCCCTCAAGTGATCTTCCTTAGCTAAGGAAGGAAGGCTGGATACTACTCTCTTTGGACTTCATTGGTGTCATGTCTAGGTCAGCCATAGATGTCACTATAGCTGTGTCCCCCGTGGGTCACAACTGAGAATACCAAATTCAGGACAAACTGCTGAGCAATAGAGCAGATACATCCCAAAACCTACACTTTCTTCCAGCCCCTCAGCAGGTATGTTTCACCAGCTTATCCTTCTCCTAGACTTACTGAGACTTCCTTGGATCTAATTACTTATTCAGAACCCCTTACATTCAAAGAACCAATTTCAAAGGTGGTGTGCAGTTCGGATCCCTTACATTAAACACTCATCATGTCAATGTCTAAGGGAGCCTAATTTACACACTAAGGGGCTAGGAGAAGGTATAAGCTAATGTTACTCCCCACCCTCCTTTAACTTACACTTTCTTATATCTTCTCCTGGCATTGCCAACTCTGTTATTCATTGTAAGTATAAGGAGTCTCTCTCAAACTGGTGGAATAACAGCCTTATTTATCTGAAAGTGCTTGACTTTAATATTTGTTGTTATTATTATTTATTATTAATTTATTATATACATTACACCCAAACATTTGCATGGCATCTCAAAAAGCAAATAGTCGAGCAAGGTCCTCATGCTGAGGAACTTGAAATCAGGATTTTAGATCTGACACAAGTGAGGAAGAGAACAAACAGGAAGAGGGCAGAGTAGGGGAAGACAGTTCTTACAAAAAGATCACCCAGTGGCTCAGTTGTTCCACTTACATTTCTCATTTGGTAATTTCGTTACAAATCTGTTCTAATTTTCAAAGTTAAGCAGGTTTGTACTTGGCTGGGAGACCTCTGCTTAATACAGAGGTGGGCAAACTTTTTAGCGCAAGGGCCACATCGGGGTTGTGCAACTGTATGAAGGGCTGGGTAGGGAAGGCTGTGCTTCCCCAAACAGCCTGGCTCCTGCCCCCTATCCGCCCCTCCAACTTCCTGCCCCCTGACTACCCCCCTCAGAACCTCCAACCCATCCAACCCCCCGCTCCTTGTGCCCTGAAGCCTCCTCCTGGGACCCCCACCCCCTATTCAAACTCCCTGCTCCCTGTCTCCTGTCTGTCCTGACCCCTATCCACACCCCTGCCCCCTGACAGCCGCCCTACCAGACTCCCACCCCCTATCCAACTGCCCTCTACTCCTTGTCCCCTGACCACCCCCTCCCGGGACCCCCCCGCTCCTAAGTGTCCCCTGGGATCCCACCCCCTTATCCAACCCCCATGCTCCCTGTCCCCTGACTTCTCTCTCAACCCCTATCCACATCCCTGCCCCCTGACAGGCCCCCCCCTGGAACTCCCACTCCTGACCCTCCCTGTTCCCCATCCCTTGACCACTCGCCCCCCCAGAACCTCCACCCCATCCAACTGCCCCCTTCTCCCTGACTGCCCCCCAGGATGCCCCGCTCCCTTCCCCAACCCCTTACCAGCAGCAGGAGCTCGCAGCCACAACACCCGGCCAGAGCCAGCTGCGCTCCCCACGCTGCCCAGCAGGAGCGGTGTGCTAGAGTGCAGCCCGCGCAGCTGTGTGGCTGTGGGGGAGGGGCCAGGGACTAGGCTTCCCGGCCGGAGCTCAGAGGCCGGGCAGGACGTCTGCCCACGTTTGCCCATGTCTGGCTTAGTATCTAGGTTTGCTGCTTTTCTGTGATAATAATGGCAGCACCCAATGATTTATGTATTTAATGCATGCCTAATGGTAATACTCTGCATTTATGCAGAAGACATTAATTTGATTCCCCCGCCTATTATTTCCCTAAGACTTCAGTAAGTAAAAGAAACAATCCCTATCCTGCAGCTTTACTCCCTTGGATTGTGATCATGTCAGATTTTATAAACTAAGCAAGGATTTGCCTGGCCAGTACTTGGATGGAGTGTGTAGAATTTACATCTTTTTTGCATGAGACTGCAGCTGCTATTTTGTCTCTGACTGTGCTCCTTCTTTCTTCCTAGTTATGTTTCTGCTTTCACCGACTTACATATTTACGCCTTAATAGTCTTCAGAAATTGTTTTTTGAAAAGGAAATTATATTAAAATATATGTTAATTCAACATTTTGGTGTTCAGAGTCCCAGAGGAATCTCAATTCTGTATGTACATACATGTTATTCATTACCAGTGTGACATGTCTTTCAGCAAATCAAACACTATAGTGGAAAAGTATTGTGACATTTTCAATAACTGTATATGTATGTACATATGTAGCCTTATGCATTACTGCACATACATGTGTGATCAGTCATGAAAAACTGTGCAGTAAGAGACGCATGTGAGGGGACAGAACTAAGGTATTATTTTGGTGGTGGTGGTGGTGGTGATTATTGTAGTATAATGGTGCCTAGCAGCTCTGACTAAAAGGTTGGGGATTCATTGTACACGGCAGTACAAGTAGATTCTGTGGTAGAGCTGGGAATTGAATCCCATGTTTAAGAAGGATGAATTCAAACTGGAACAGGTTCAGAGATGGGCTACTAGGATGATCCGAGGAATGGAAAACCTGCCTTATGAAAGGAGACTCAAAGAGCTTGGCTTGTTTAGCCT
>NC_133775.1:73193810-73201104 GCF_003597395.2 Chelonoidis abingdonii | reverse complement strand
TTATAGAAGTGGATGGGTAGGGTTCTGTGGCCTGCTTTGTGCAGGAGGTCAGACTAGATGATCATATTGGTCCCTTCTGACTTATGAGTCTATGAGCTCAGTGCTTTTAAACACTAGACCAAACTTCCTTTCTAAGAGATGCCAAGTACCCCTTGGATGGTACCGAAGCCCTAACTCTCGTTGAATTGCATGAGAGATACAAAGGGTGCTCAGCACCTCCCAGGATTGAGCACTAAATTTATTCTGGGAACTTTGTGGCAGATCGTCTGCCCTGTTCCATCCCTTCTATGCCCAGTGTGGCCCCATCACTTTGCTAAGGAGTAACCTAGCAGGATTAGACCCAATGTAGATGGCTCCTATGTCACTTACCCAGAGACCCGAGAGCCAGGACATGTGAGGAGCAGCAAGGAGACATGGCTGAACCCACAGGCAAATGGCCGTTTGGGGATTGCTTCCAGATAGCACATGTTAAAACAGCTATGAGGGTGCTCTTGCTTGCACCAGGGTCAGGGATGGACAGAGAATCAGAGATCTGAAACCATCTCCTTGATGTCCTCCCTTCCCATCATCGCACTGTGGCCAACAGAAACTTGGTGCAGTAGAGAACCTGGCCCTTTAACTCAAAATTTCCTGAGCATTGTGTGATTAAAATCTCAGCATCTATGTTTCACTGTGCTGCTTTGCAGACACTACATAAACATTGTCAGGCCTTCAGCAGTACAGAAGCTCTTGTTTAAAGAGAAGAGCAAAGGCTCCTTCACATTCGTGTTGTCCATTATGTTTCCCTGTTTTAACAAGCTTGCTAAGCTTCTTAATATCCTTCCATTCAAGCAGGATAGGGTAGGGTAGAGCAGAACAAGGAGTGCTGCTGCAGTGCTCTTTCTGTTTATCTAGCACGTAACCTGATTATTTACATAACACTGACCTAGCAATGCTGCATTGACTGTGGGGTCTTTAAACTCCCAGCCATTCAGTCATTACTTGTGTGCACTCAGAGGGTGGAATGAGGGATGTAGAACAGTAATAACAGCACTCGAAGGCATAACCTTCGTTATGGGGATTCAATTCTCAGAAAATCGAGGGTCTGGCTGTGGAGGGAATAAGAGTATGAGTGCAGCTTCTATGTTGTTGTCTTATATAATTATATTCACCCATCCCTAAAAGCCTTCCCTTATAGTACACACACACAGCCAAGAAGGGAAATGGGTTGAATAGGGGGGAAAAGCCCTCATCGCTGTTGTAGAGATTGTCTCTCTATGTTTATATTGAAAAAAATTGTGAGCTATTTCTACAAGTGCAGGTAGGTTAGAATAATCCTTAAAGAGGCCGGGGAGAGTCGGAATGACCTCTGGTAGTTATTGCTCAGCCTCTTTTCCCCATCTCAGTGTGCAAAGTTTACCAGATTGAGAACCCGATAACAGACTCAAAACAAAACTGTGAACAACTTCTTCTTATCCCACACCTAACACTGCCAGGGAGGCTGCAGCTAAATAAAGTGAATTCATTGGCTAAGCTCTGAACAATATGAAATTTCATAGCTTGCATTTTGATCCAGTTTGTTGCTAAGGAAAGATGAAGCATTTCATTAATTATCACTGGCAGCCTAGTTCTGTCTTGTGACTGCTTTGCATGGTTTGTTTTTCATCTCTGAGAAAGGAGCAGGTTTGATTTTCACAAGGAAAAACCAAACTATATTCCCTAAGGGGAAAACCCTGCATCTCTGACTGCACAGGCTTCCCTGGCAGCAGAAACAATTGCTATTCTGTTGCAAAAAGAGAAGCAGGATCTGAGGGGGCTGTGAAGGGGTTCAAATCTCATGTCCTTAGCACCATAGGGGAGCCCTATGCTAGAGCATAAAGAGCTTGGTTGCATGAAAGTCTGGGAGTGGGGACAGATGATTCGTTGCTATGTGGATGTTCCCATCCTCCTCCCATGGGAGCAGTGTTTTTCCCTCTGTGCATCTCCCCAGTTCCATCACTAGAGCTGGATGCTGGGCCAGCGCTTTGTTCTTTAGTTATACCTCCTTGGCCCATAATTGCACCCTGAGTGCACAGATCAAATGTATAAAAACTAGCTTGCTTTTAAGCTTTGAAAAAGAAATACTCAATTAGTTCCTTATATTTTATTCACAAGTGGTAGACTAGGGTCTCTAAACAAGCTCAGCAAATTTCTGAGCTCCAGACTTTCACACATGATAATCTACTGAAGCTGTCTCCCATGCTCCCATTCAGGCAGGCACCCTGCCTGCCCAGCTATCAGTGTTATATTTAAAACTTGGTTCCTTTTTAAGTATCCCAAAATTAACCAGGTTTTTTTTTTCCTTCAAAGATGAAAACGAAACCATCTGCTGCCACATCATTCAATAATCTTCAAGTGATAAAGAGCAAAACATTTCAACTTGTCTTATGACAGTAGTGCCAACATCAAACATTCAGAAACCATGTCAGGCCCCCAAAGTCATGAGATTGGCTTAAAAATCAAGAGATTTTTAAAAAAATGATAATTTCTTGATTCTTTTAGTTTATCTTCTGGTATGGTGGTCTTTAGAGTTCGTGTTTTCAAGATTTTCTCTGCAACCACGAGGGTTAGAAATGTACTTTTTAAAAAAATGAAAGCTGAGATTCTCACATACCGTATATACTCAATCATAATCTGGTTCATTTATAAGCCAACCCCCGCAAGATGGATACGTAAAAATGGAAATTATTTATGACCCATTCATAAACCGACCCTATAATTCAGGGGTCGGCAAACTTTGGCTCCTGGGCCATCAGGATAAGCCGCTGGTGGACTGAGATTGTTTGTTTACCTCAAGGTCTGCAGGCATGGAGTAAGTAAACAAAGTGTCCTGGCCTGCCAGAGGCTTACCCTGATGGGCTGGGACAGCAACTGGTGGGGAAATTTTGGGGGGGGAGAAGCTGGGGGTCAGGGGAGTAACTCCTCAGATGACCCCATCCCTAGCTTTGGGCCCCCACACTCTCCACATCCCATCCCTTCCCACCTTAGCTGGGGTGGGCCAGGGGAGGATGTCTCTGGCACCGCAGCCTGCTCCGGTGGGCCAGACCAGGCGGCATAGCCACAGCCTGCCAGCCCCGGAGCTGCAGCTGCTTTGGAGGCTGGGGGGAGAGCAGTGTGGCCAGAAGTGAAGAGACTCTGGCCCTGCCTCTTCCCTTCTGGCTCTGCAGGCTGTGCTGCCTCTCCTTGCCCCCACTATTCGGGGGGAGGGGCTGTGTCCCACCTCTTCCTCTTTCTATACACGTTCATAAGCCGTTCCCCCCTTCTCTGATGCTTCCCCTTTTTACTAAAAAAATTCGGCTTATGAACGAGTATATATGGTAATCAGTTGAAACTAGAATCTGGGCTTTAAGGTAAACACCAAATATCACAAGATTCTCAGTAAAATCATAAAAGTTAATAACAGTGTTATTGAGTAAAAAATAACAGAAGATACACTTTAAAAATTCACATTATATTATTTGAAAAATGAGTTATGAAGTGACCCATCTGAAGCCTTTATTTGAGACACTGCCTGCAAACTCTAATATAATAAATTTATTTACAAAATATCCAAACTGGAACTAACAAGAAGTATGCATTATAAGGACAGATCATGATTTTTCATTGTTGTAACTCATCTTCCTTTGTCTCCTGCCCCCTTTGTTTGTAAGTATCTCTTTCTGTATTACTTTTAACTTATGCTGTAAGCTCCTTGGGGCTTGGACCTGTCGGTTTATTTGTAAATCAATATGCACACTTACGGTTCTATATGAATATTAGCAATTAATAAAATAGTAATGTAATAACTTCTGTCTTCAGCCTCCCACAGTACCGATCCTAAACACCATGTCCATAGATTTTAAGGCCAAAAGGGATCATCATGATCATTCAGTCTGACCTCCTGCACGTTGCAGGCTACAGAACCTCACCTATGCCCTCTTGTAATAAAACCCTAACCTCTGGCTGAGTTACTGAAGTCCTCAGTTCATGATTTGAAGACTGCACGAAACTGAGAATCCACCATTTACACTAGTTTAAAGCAGCAGTGACCTGTGCCCCCATGCTGCTGAGGAAGGTGGAAGAATCCCAGGCTGTCTACCAATATGACCTGGGGAAAATTCCTTCTGGACCCCAAATATGTCAGTCAGTTAGACTTTAAACATGTGGGCAAGACTCGCCAGCCAGACACCCAGGAAAGAATTCTCCATAGTAACTTACAGCCTTCCCCATCTAGTGTCCCATCACTGACCGTTGGAGATATTTGCTGCTAGCACTTGCAGATCGGGTATGCTGTTGTAGGTAGTCTCATCATACCTTCCCCTCCATAAATTTATTAAGTTCAATCTTGAAACCAGTTAGGTTTTTTTGCCCCCAACTGCCCCCCTTAGCAAGCTGTTCTAGAACTTTACTTCTCTGATGGTTAGCAACCATCGTCTAATTTCAAGTCTAAACATGTTGATATCCAGTTTATATCCATCTCAGATAAAGTGAGCAGAGATTCACTACCAGAGCCTATCTTCCAGTCACATTACATGAGTAACAGAGACATGAATGACAGAAACCAGAAATGTATTTTAAATATGGTGTTTTTATATCCCAAGCTCCAGATGCACAGTCTAAGTTCTTACCTGTTTGAAGGATAAAAGTTAGCAGTGCTGTGATTGTGTAGTAAAAGTGGCAGCAATTATGTTCCGAAACAGAACTGCACTCCTACTGTTATAATTTGTAAATCTCAACATCTTTCTTCATGCACAAACTTTCAAGTTACATCTAAACATTTCAGAGATACTGGATGCCCAAGGGGACTAGTAATGGGAAAGGGAACTTCTGGGTCTGCACACAAAATGATTTGGTGATCGCAGTTCATTTCCCAGTAGACGTGCATCACAGAAAACACCATGAGGATTGACACTAATTGGCAACCTCAGCAGGGAGGCCAATAGGTCATAGAGCCTGAATCCCCAGAGGTCAATTTCAGGTCATGTTTGTGGCATATTGGCTAGGCAGTGTGATGGGAAGACTTTCACTACCTCTGCCTGTGTTGTACATGTTATGTGGGTAAGTTGCACTAACTTCAATTTAATTAATTTCTGTTTATTTTTTGAAGTTTTCTTTGAGGATTTTCAAAATGTACCAGCTACAGAATTAAAATGAAGCAAATTTATGAAGGGTTACAATAAACTTCAGAATTCCTGTCTGTCTTGTTTCTTCTCATGCAGTTCCAAGATGACAAGCAGTTGTAACACACATTATGGAAGCTGCATCTGGGGCCTTTGTTGATAAAGAGTGGGGTCAGTCTTGACTGGAGGTCTCCTTTGATGAGAACCTCAGTCTGAATCTGGGAATTCTTCTCATTCTGCCCATTTCCCCAGATTCATTTGAATTACATCTGATTCTGAGAGCTCTGCACAGATGCTTGCTTTAGGGTAAAATCATCACAGAGTGGGCTACAAGTGGAAGTGAGGTGTTTCTGCCCAGAGCAGTGTTTGTTTGATACATAGCCTGTAGGCAGGTTTTGAAACATCATGATATGGTGGTGTGCATCCTCCTAGTGTAATAAAGAAGAGGTGAACACAGGCAGTTAAAGATTAGATACGTCTACACAGAAGCTGGGAGGTGTGATTTTCAGCTTGGGTAGACAGACATGCCAGCTCTGCTTGGGCTAGCATGCCAACAATAGCAGTGTGATTGTGGCATCTTGTACCTCGGGGGTTGGGCAGCACTGCATTTGAGTGGCTAGCCTGTGCTGCCACAGCCACACTGCTATTGTTATCATGCTAGCTCAAGCACAGCTAATACATGTATGTCTGCTCAAGTTGGGAGTGTCACTTCCCAATCCTGTGTAGGTATACCCCATGTATCTCGCTGAAAAGAGCTGTGATAACCCTGTATTAGGCAATCATTCAGAAGAAAATAGCTGCCACGTTTGCCTGCAGAGACACTGAGTTATCAGAATCTAAATGCGTGCTTTAAAAAGCACGTCGGGATATCTTGAGCATGAAGGATGCTCAGAATTGCTCCTACCTATTTTTGTATGGTGAATGTAGCAATCTGTATGGAACTTGGACGGAGGAGCACAGGGTGCCAGAAGGAAAAATTTGGAGAGGGACCAGAAAGCCAATCTGTGTTCACAGGGCTAGAAAGTTAGCTGCACTTGTAGCATTTCTGTGCATAATAGAGCAGAGCAGGAAACAGTTTTCCTATTCTGTGAAAACTTTTGAGATTTTGAAAATCTTTTCCATATGGAATTGGGACAAAAAGTGAAGATCTCTAAAATTTGCATGAATCAAAGATCGGGGGAGGAACACAGTTCAGGTCAATCAAAAAGTTCTATTTTAATAATTTTGAAACATTTTGTTTTTATGTAGACCATTTTTTGTTTTTACTCTAATTAGCTTAAATGTAAACATAAAAAGTTGTTTTGAAACAGAAAATCAGATTTTCTCATTTAGAAAATGTCAAAGCAGGACATCTCAACAATCAAAAAGTTTTTTTCAAATTTGTGTTAGTTGAGAAAATTTTTGAAACTGACCCTTTCCCACAAACAAGTTTTGATTTTGACATATTGGCATTTTTTTTGTACAATAATGTTTTGTCTAAAAATTCATGACCAGCTTTAGTAAATAGCTCTCTTAATAAAGACCCAGTTTAGTTTTAGAAACATGGAGTCCTCTCAAGCTATTACCTAGCACATGGCACATGAAAAACAGCTGTCAGTCTAGTGCAGCATTTCTCAGATGTGGCAACCGTGGCCGCATGCAGCCACCAGTGGCTTTTCTTGTGGCCACAGTCCTCTGGGGCAAAGCAGCGGCCTCTCCCTCTCCCTGATGCCCCTGGATGCACCATTCTGGTGTTGTCTGCTGGGGCTGCAAGCAGGAGTTGGGCCCTGGCTCCCTCTGGATACAGCTGGGGCACAACACTGGAGGAGCAGGCAGCTGGTGAATTCCCCTCTTTCCCAGGGATGGTGGGGCTCGGACTTTGGGCTTCACCCCTGGGGTGGAGGGACAGCAGACTCCGGCCACAGGGCTTTGGGCTCCAGCCCTGGTAGGGTTGCACAAACCCAAACACCCTTGCCCTGCTCCTTCTCCAAGGCCATGCCTGTGGTAATAGCCTCCTTCCCAGATCTGGACTTTAGCGTCCAAGACCTGGGTGCTTACCTGAAACTCCCCCAAGCTCACTACCAGCTTGGATATTCTCGCTGCCACCAGGTCAGGAATTTATAGGGCCTGACCCCCCTTTCCTCTCTCTGGTGTCCCCAACCCTTCCTTTGGGGGACCCCCAAGACCCAGACCCCTGG
>NC_133775.1:73162311-73190062 GCF_003597395.2 Chelonoidis abingdonii | reverse complement strand
GAGTATACAAATTCCCGCCCCTGACTTTAAACAATCCAGTTCTCTGATTGGTCCTCTGGTCAGGTGTTTGGTTCCCCTTTACAGGCAAAAGAAAATTAACCCTTACCTTACCTATCTACTTATGACAATGCCCCTGCTTGTACCCTTCTCCTAGGCCCCACCCTCCCGCTCGCTTCATCCCCCCCTCCCTCCATTGCTCGAGGTCCCTCACCCTCACTCACTTTCACTGGGCCGGGGCAGGGGTTTGGCGTTCAGGAGGGGTTTGGGTGCGGGCTCTGGAAGGGAGTTTAGGTGCGGGAGGGGGCTCAGGGCTTGGGTAGGGGCATGGGGTTGGGATGCAGGATGGACTGCGGGCTCTGGGAGGGTATTTCGGTGTGGGAGGGAGCGTAGGGCTAGGGCAGGGTGTTGGGGTGCAGGAGAGATTTGGGTGTGGGCTCTGGGAGGGAGTTTGGGTGCAGGAGGGGGTGCAGGGTGCAGGCTCCAGCAGGACTGTGCTTACCTCAGGCGGCTCCCAGAAGCGACCAGCATGTCCCTCCAGCTCCTACGCTCAGGCATGGCCAGACAGTTCCGTGCACTTCCCCTGCCTGCAGACACTGTCGCCGCAGCTCCCACTGGCTGCAGTTCCTGGCCAATGGGAGCTGCAGAGTCAGCATTCAGGGCCGGGGCAGCACGCAGAGACCCCCACCTCTGACTGTCCCTATGCCTAGGAGCCAGCCATGCCAGCCGCTTCCAGGAGCCACACGAAGCCTGGGTAGGTAGGGAGCCTACCTTAGCCCCATTGCGCTGCTGACCGGACCTTTGGCCTATTAAAATCTCCTTGATTGCTTTCAATAGCAGCTGGGAGATTGAAGCTGATCCCAGGAGACTCCTGGCCAGCCCAGGAGGATTGGCAACCCTAAGCCTTGGGCTCCGTGCGCATGGCTTTAGGTTCCTTCCCCATCCCCCAGCCACAAGGCTTTGGGCGCTGGCTATGGGGCTTCAGGCTCTGGTCTCCCCAGGCCCCCCAATTCCATCACCCCTGGCACCTACTGCCTACCGCAGTCCCCACTCCAGCTCTTAATTTGTCCCCAGGCTTACCAGGCCTGAGTAAGTCTTCTGTGAAAAGTGATACTTTTATCCTTGTTAGTATCGCTTTTTACAACAGACTTACTAGCTAGCAATAAATAAATTACAATGATTTGGGTGTGTATATGTGCATATTTATTTGGTTTTCCCAAAGCTAATTAAGTATTTTAGGAAAAAGTGTGAGAGTGGCCAACAGCAAGAGTTAGTGGCCGCACTCTGAGGCCACCAAAATATTTGTACTGAGAATCGCTGGTCTAGTGAGACCCACAGCATGGAAGAGAGTGATTAACAGGAAAACAAGGCAGCACCCAGAAACAGAGAAAACAGGCAGCATGGAGAGGACTCAGAATACCGGGAGTGCTAGATTTCCAGACAAAGAACTTTGCACAAGCTTGGAAGCAAGAATTGAGGCCGTATACTGAGCTGACCATGGGGGATAAAGATGAGAAAATGAAGGTAAAATTTTTTATTATCTCAACGGGAAGAAAAAAAAAGACAAGCAGTGAGTCAGACAGTGTGGCCAGGAATAATACCCAAAACATTGTAACAGCTGATAAAGATATTCGATGAATACAATGACTGCAGACAGAAAGAGACTGCATAGAGTTAACTGGGTTTTTTTTACCCGAAACCGAGAAGCAGAAGAGGGAATAGATAATCTCATTGCAAAGATGAGAACTCAGGAATTCATGTATAATTTTGGAGACGTCAAAAATTCTCTAATTAGAGGTAGGGACAGGATTGTTTGTCGGACACATGATTCCAGTTTACAGGAGAGATTGTTGAGAGAAGCAGTCTAATTTCAGGGATGACAGCGTGCTGAGACAAGCTAGGGAGTGTATCTACTGGCTGGACATGAATGCCCAACTGAGAATATACAAACCCTGATATTCTATGATTTTATGGTACAATGCGACGTCTGCAAACAGTATATTGGTCAATAATAGAAGGAGACTCTACAGCCTCATGAAATCCTAACTTGACCCTGGGAAGAGGTCAGAACAGACCCGTACACTTTCAGTGAAGGGACTACATGATCACAGTAGGTTACTACTACAATTTCTGGAAGTTGGACTCTGGAAGATACTCAGGCAAGAACTGTGATTAGGAAACTGAAGGTGCATTTTGCAAGGTATGGCAGTGGGCCACAGCACAGTGCAGCAGAATTCAAATGATTCAATTGCCAGATGGGAATTTGAACAGAACATGTCTTGCCCTGGATACTTGTAAAGCAACAGGAAGGCAGAGTCAGCAGTAAAGAGACCCAAGAGACTGATGGCAAAGGCAAAACAGGATCCCTACATACCAATGTGGTACCATCACAATACATCTTCCTATGGACTAGATAATAACCTAGCAAAGGGACTGATGAGCTAGAGAACCAAGACTCTGCTTCCAGTGAGGAGTAGCCTGCTGCAGCTCAGCAGAGGAATGACAGACAGAACACAGAAGCAGTTAAGAGAACATCAAGTCAGGCAAACAGTCCTCTACAACAAAAGAGCCAAAGATCTGAGGCCACTATGCATAGGTAAGCCGGTCTGGTCTAACTGTCAAATAGCCACAAAAGCAATGGCAAAAAAACAACAGTCCAACCTGTAGTGGGACACAGGTCACATGAGATAGCTATGTACTCAGGACAGTGATGGAAAAGAAACTGAAGATAACTTCAGAGTAATGGCACACAGACAGCATACCCAGACAGATGGGGCCATGTCCATAGGATGGGATATGTACTAATAACCTCTGGCCACGGAAAGTCAGCAAAAGCGTGCACAAAAGACAAAATAACAATAATAAATGTTAAAAGGAAAGATGTAGTAATCTGCATGGAACTTGGAGGGAGGAGCAGGAAGGAAGAGTTTGGAGGAGTCTTCCAGGAAGCCAATCTGTGTGCTTATGGCTAGAATGCTAGCTGGGTTACAGCACCTCTGTAAATCGTTCTCTTAATAAACAGACAGTTTAGTTTTAGAAACATGGAGTTCTCTTATGCTGTTATCCAGCATGCAGTACATGAAACAATGAGCAAGAATTGGTTGGAGTTTTGTTTTTGTTTTTGTTTTTTTTTGAGGGGGGCGGGGTGGCACCAGTTTCCCAGAATGCCTGATTCCTGCTTCCAATCCACCTGACCCACACCATTAACCCTTGCTGGTCCAATCTTGCTCATCACTCATCCCTGCTCTCTCAGCTAGTCATTCCTGACCCCTCAGACCCCTCACATAAAGATCCCTCACATCAGGTGAGCCATTCAATATATGTCCCCCAATTTCTGCTGTCCCTTTATACACACATTTCTCCCTCCCTTTTGTTACACTCGTGCCCATATATACACTATCCCGCCCATGCAGTCCTCCCATTCCAGGGCATTTCCACACACAGAGACACACACACACACCAATTGGTGAACCCTACTTTCACACACCTCTCCTGACCTACTGTTCCTGGCTACCCTCCCCTACACTGAAGGGGGGTGGGAGTAGAGACTTAGCAGAAGGAAATGGGGGGAAGTTAGTGCAATCTTCATTCTTCATCCTCTGAGAGGTTCAGGGAAGGAGACACTGGCACAGCCTGCTGCCGACAGGACAATCTTTACATCTTGTCATCCTTGATACACAGGATATGGGGAGCTGCCTGGGGGATTTTCATTCCCTATCTTCTCCTAGGTCCAATGGAAGGGGGGTTGTGGGAGCTGTTGCTGGTTGACTTCATCTCTCCTCCTCCCACCCAAGGACCAAGATTTTAACTCCCTCTAGGAGAAAGAAGAATATCGTAGAAGTGCAGGAGGACTGGTTAGGCCTCTGGTGTTGCAGGCACTGACAGCCTCTGTCTGGCAGTCACTCCCTCCCTTATTGCCTCCTGTGCTCATGTGACTAGTCCCATGGGTACCACATGTAACTGCATGTGTCATGCCCCAGTACCAGCCCAGCAACTTGTATAAAATCACATTATTTTCTGTATCTATTGAAACACGCATCCTGCGTCTGACGAAGTGGGTATTCACCCACGAAAGCTCACGCTCCAAAACGTCTGTTAGTCTATAAGGTGCCACAGGATTCTCTGCTGCTTTTACAGATCCAGACTAACACGGCTACCCCTCTGATACATGGTAGTAGTGGAGGTCAGCTCAGGTAATCAAATTAATAGTTTTTAGCTGATGGCGAGGCAGTCATAATGGAAAGCCTTCAATTCTGAAGCTTGCATCCTGATCTGGTCTGACAGTGGATGAGTTTGTTGACCTGAAAGGCACAGTATAAGGCTAATCTCTTTTCATGGGGGAGTTGAGGAGGTGAGTGGGGTTGGTTTTGTTTTGTTTTAGGAAATGCCCTTTGTTTGCTCTGAAAAAGAGCAAACGTGTATTTCCTTAGATGTTGTACATGTGCTCTGAGACAAGATAATTGGGTGCGTTTTTATAAATCTAAAAATAAAATGTAAATATGGTGAAATGAACATGAGGTTATTGAAATGAATGTAGTGCTAGTGAAAGTGGCAGATGATGAACCTGTGAATTAGGTCTCCTGTTTACCAACAGAACAGGCATAGCACAGTGTAAGTTTCTGCTTCCACCAAGTGCCATTATGCCTCACCTTTGACCTGGAGGAACCACATCTAGGGGCTAATGAGCAGACCGCTCTTCATGGGCTAGTAAGTCTTTGGTTTCTGTGCTGCGGCTGGCAATAAGGGGACAAATTGGTGTTATTTTTTATGGTGGTCTTTGTGATGTGGAGATTTGTCCCACCAGAAACTGGACAGAGAGCCATCAACTCATTTCACATAGGCCGCCAAATTAGCATGAGATGGTAACATCTTTAAGCTGTGTTCAAACCAGTTATCTTGAAGTGAATGTCTCCATATCACGTTAGTCATATAAGTCTTAAGAAGTATAAGATATATGAAGTAAACCCTAGAAGAGGTTGAATCAGTATTTCAGAATAACTAGAGTGTGCCCTCTATGCAGAGTAACAGTTTGCACTGTACAAACTGAGCTTCCAGATGAGAATGTCACTGCCTAATCGGTAGAAACATATTCAGGTCAAGTGCCAGATGCAGTTATACTGGAGAACAGCGTAGGTCCATGCAGCTTCTAGGGAAGGGGCATAATAATGGAATACTGAACAAGAATCCAGAGACCAGTGCACAGATCTGAGGGAAACCACCGGAAGACATTTTTCTATCTTACAGACTATGATTATTGATTACTAAGTCCTGTGATTCTGAGAAGCGAGCTGTTCATACACTGAGATTACGTTCAGCAAGGCTTCTGCTCTACAGCAGTAGCACATGGCATGTTCTGTTTATCACAGAAGCCTGTGTAAAGAAGAGCATCCTTATTAATGCATGCTTGTGTAGGGAGGCGAGTACATAGTCCATGAATAGTCTCCTGTTTACCTGTGCAGTATTGCTGACTGTGAGCATTCAAAAATCATAACATAGGCCCCCAAAATATTGAGACTGGCTTAAAAATCATGAGACTTTTAAAATAAATAAATGTAAACGTATTTTTATTTACTTTCTGGTGCATGAGTCTTTGGGGTCAAAATTTTAGGCTTTCCCCTGCAGCCATGAGGACTAGAAACTTTTTTTTAAAATAAAAGCCAAGAGTCTCAAATAATCACATAACTCCAGGATTTGGGTCTTTAAGACAAGCAACCAATATTGTGACAGTTGGCAATACAGCCTCTGAGTAGAGGATGGGTGGGCATGAGCTTCTGGTCAGAAGAAACTAGGAAGAAAGAAAGGGAAACTCTTACAGGAAACTCCAGGAGCAGAAAGAGCAGGCAAGAAAGATTAGGCTGAAGTTTATCTTGTGTTTAGGGCTGACAATTAATCGCAGTTAACTCACGCAATTAACTGAAAAAAGGTAATTGCAATTTAAAAAAATAATCACAGTTAATCGCAGTTTTAATCACACTGTTGAACAATAGAATACCAATTGAAATTTATTAAATATTTTGGATGTTTTTCTACATTTTCAAATATATGTATTTAAATTACAGCACAGAATACAAAGTGTACTGTGCTCACTTAATATATTTTATATACAAATGATTTGCAGCTGTAAATGATAACAAAGAAATAGTATTCCAATTCACCCATACAAGGTTACTATAGTGCAATCGTCGTTTATTGGGAAAGTGCACGGTGAGATCGGAAAAACGTAGAGGGGTTTGTTGTTACATAACTTCATGGGTGCGGTCGGCCGGGCTCGAAAACCAAAACGGATTGGTGATACTGCATTCAGGGACCTCGGGAGGGCAGTGAGAGCACCTGTCTGAGTTCGGGATTTTGCTTGTATCAGTGGGTTGGTGTGCGCGCTTCAGTCGAGGAAGTGGTTGTGTGGATACTATTGAGGTTTGAAGGGGTGTAGGAGTGTATGAGTCTGGTGGTGTCGGTGTAGAGTGGGATTGTGGCCGGGCGGGCAGTGGTGCGGATGGTTGGACTGGTCATCGGGTTGGGTGTGGTTGTGTTGTATTGGTGTGGTAGTGTTTGCGGTGGTGGGGAGGTCGTGTCAGGGTTTTGGGTTGTGTTTGGGTGTGGTGTTAGGTGTGGCGGTTGGGGTGTGCGTGGGGGCGCCTGGGGGTGTTTTGTTGGTGGGTTCGATTTGGTGGGGGGGGTTGGCGTGTGATAGGGAGCAAGTGGAGGGTGCAGGCCTTGAGTCCGAGAGAGGAGGAGAGAGGGAGAATGGCAGACTTTGTGAGCTCGGTGCGAGGTGTGGTGGTGCGGGGGGGTTGGGGGTGAGGTTGTTGTGGTGTTGCGAGGTAGGTGGATGCTGAGCTAGTTGTGAGTGGTTTGGGGCATGAGAGGGTGAGGTTGCACTGGTAGATGGTTGTGGCGCAGGTGAAGAGTTTGGAGGTGAGAGCGCGGAGTTGGGTCGGGGGGGTGGTGGGTGTGTGGAGCAGGTTAGGCGCTTAGGGAGCGTTATGTAGCGAGTGGGGTCCATGCGGCGCGTGCGGGTCGGGGTGTGGTGGGTGAGGGTGGAGGGGGGTGGGTGGACTCGTGGTGCGGTGTGGGTAGGGGGTGTGTCTGTTTTGTAGGGGATCTTGTCCAGAGGACATGCTTCAGGGGTGTTTGGCTGGTGAGGTTGGTCGTGGTGGTGGTGGGGGATTGGGGGGGCGCGTTGTGGGGTGTTGTTTGATCTGGGGGAGTGATAAGTCGAGGAGATGAGGAATTTTGACTGAACCTTGGGGGAGGAATGGTGATGTCTAGCCTGCTCATTTTACCCCCACAGTAGCTGTGCCATGTATTAGGCAGTCTGGGATGACCAGCAAATGTTCATTATTAAAGAACGAGCGGGTTGTTCGGGGAGGTGCGGTGGCATGATTGGACAAAGCCAAAGATGAGGTACCGAATGAGAGTTCTAGGAAATAGCTATGCGAGCAGTTCCGAGCCATCAGCTTTAAGAAGCTGAAGAGCCTCCAAAATCTGAGAAAGGATGAAGTGTGGAGCATGCTTGCAAAACTCTAAAAAGACAACTCCTGATGCGGAAACACAGAACTACCACCAAAAAAGAAACCAACCCTTCTGCTGGTGTCATCTGACTCAGATAATAAAATGAACATACGTTGGTCGCCACTGCTTTGGATGGTTATCGAGCACACTCGTCATCAGCATAGAAGCATGTCCCTGAATGGTGGTTGAAAGTGAAGGAATGATATGAATCTTTTAGTGCATTGGCATGTAACTTTAAACTTGTGACAACGGCTACAAACAGATGCATCAAACCGCACTTTCTCAACTTTCAGATCGAAATTGTAAAACAGAACAGGCAGCAATTATGTCGGCAATTAAACAAACTTGTGTGTCTGAGGTGACTGGCTGCACAAAAGAAGGAATCGAGTGAGTTGTAGGCTCTAAGTTTTACATTGTTTATTTTTGAAATGCAGTATTTGGTACATAATTCACATTTGTAAGTTCACTTTCATGGAACTAAGAGATTGCACACTACAGTACTTGTATTAGGTGAATGGAAAAATACTAGTGTTTTTTAACATGCACAAATATTTAATAAAAATAATATGAAGAGAGCACTATACATTTGTATTCTGTGTTTTAATTGAAATCAATATATTTGAAATGAGAAAACATCCAAAATATTTAAAATAAAATGGTATTAGTTATTGGTTTGACAGTGCGATTATCACAAGTAATTTTTTAATTGTGTTTTTATCGACAATTATTTTTTTATCACGTTACGCCCAGTTGTGTGTATGTATATTTGAATTGCCATTAATCAAAACAGCAGGAAGGGGTAAGTCTGAGTCTCATGAAGTGTGGGTAGACTGTATTGGAATAGGAGTAGGCAATGCTGCCTGCTCATAATCATCTTTTATCAACACTAGGAGGAGTGGTAGATACGCTGGAGGTAAGAACAGGATACAGAGGGACCTAGACAAATTAGCGGATTGGATCAAAGAAACCTAGATGAGGTTCCACAAGGGACAAGTGCAAGTCCTGCACTTAGGTTGGGAAGAATCACATTCACACTTACAGACTAGGGAACGCCGAATGGTCAGGAAGCAGTCGCAGAAAAGGACCTAGAGTACATGGATGAAAGCTGATATGAGTCAACAGTGTGCCCTTGTTGCCAAGAAGGCTAACGGCATTTTGGGTTTTATAAGTAGAAGCATTGCCGCAGCAGATCCGAGGGATGTGATCATTCCCCCCTATTCGCATGGTGGAGGCCTCATCTGGAGTACTGCGTCCAGTTTCTGGGCCCCAGACTACAAGAAGGAATGTTGGGAAAAATTGGAAAGAGTCCAGCGGAGGGCAAACAAAAATAGATAAGGGGGCTGGAGCACATGACTTATGAGGAGAGGCTGAGGGAATGGGATTGTTTAAGTCTGCAGAAGAGAAGAATAAAGTGAGGGATTTGAATAGCTGCTCTCCACGACTCTGAAAGGGGGTTCGAAAGAAAAGGATCCAGACCAGGGATAGAGGACCAAACCTAGTGGCAACGCGTGCCAAAGGTGGGACGCGAGCTGATTTCAGTGGCACTCACACGCCGATCGGTCCTGGCCATGGTCAGGGCCTCTGCATTTTAAATTCAATTTTAAATTAAGCTTCTTAATACGATTTTTAAAAACCTTTATTTACTTTACATACACATGCGTTTAAGTTAATATAATTATAAGACTTAATAAGAAAGAGACTAAAGCGTTAAAATATTACTGGCATGCGCGGAACTTAAATAGAGTGAATAAATGAAGACGTCGGCACAGCCACTCTCTGAATAGGTTGCTGACCGACCGATCTAGAACTGTTACCAGCTGTACCTGATGACTCAAAGTTGCAGTGCGGGAGGTTTAGGTTGGATATTAGGAAAAAAAATTTCACTAGGACGGTGGTGAAGCACTGGAATGGGTTACCTAGGGAGGTGGTGGAATGTCCTTCCTTAGAGGCTTTTAAGTTCAGGCTTGACAAAGCCCTGAATGGGATGATTTAGTTGGGAATTGGTCCTTCTTTGAGCAGGGGTTTAAACTAGATGACCTTCTGAGGTCCCTTCCATCCCTGATATTCTATGATTCTATGAACTGATTTTGTACTAAGCACAGAGCAGAATTACCTGGGCAAACAGCTGGAGGGTTACAGATACACTTGTTACACTCACCGCAGGAGCAGGGCCACCTGGGGGGAGGGCAAGTGGGGCAATTTGCCCCAGGCCCCGGACCCCGCAGGGACTCCCATGAGAGTTTTTTGGGGCCCCTGGAGCGGGGTCCTTCATTCGCTCCGGGGGCCCTGGAAAACTCTCGTGGGTTCTTCCGCTCTGGGTCATCGTTGGCAATTTGATAGTGTGGGGGGGGTCCTTCCGCAGAGTGAAGGACCCCTCACCACCGAATTACCACTGAAGATCCGGCACTTTGGCGGCAGGTCCCACTTCGGCGGTAATTCAGTGGCGGGGAGCCCCCACTGCAAGTCTTTGGGGCACTTAGGCAGCGGGTCCTGGAGCGGAAGGACCCCCTGTCACCGAATTACCACCGAAGCGGGGGCCTCCCACCGCCAAAGACCCCAGGCCTCCTGAATCCTCTGGGCAACCCTGAGCTGGAGAGTAGGAGAGAGAAAACTGACAGTTCAATCTGACTTCCAGTGACAAGCAATAAGATGTCACAATTTTTCAGGTTAGATATGCTGGAGAAGTTCATAAGACAGTCTCATGTTAGTGACAGTAGGAAAAAATAACCTTTATTTCTGAAGAAAACCAAGTGAGTTACCCTTCAAGTTTAGGTATAAATCCGAGGACCAGTTGCTTCTGGTGCTTCACCCTTTCTTCTACATGAGAAGGGAGGTGAATGGTTGTTCTCTAGGTGCCTACGCCATTTTCCTGACTGAGAGGATAAAATGTTCTGTTGCACATCACTGATACTTTCAGATGAGTGAGTTGGGGTCTGGAGCAGAGGGGGGCTGTACAGTTACACAGATTCCATTTTCAGTATTCATAAACTAATTTTAGTTTTTCCTTTCCTCCTTCCTCTCTCTCACCTTCTCTTCTCTTAATTCTGCTTGTAACTCTGAGAAATGTTGCTTCTGCCACCCTTGTTTTTGAGGCACAGTTTCTCTATAAATACAGGTCTTGCATAAAACCTTGAGGACAAAACCTTGAGGTTTAAGCTCAGCCTGAGCTCAAGTGGCAAGGAGTTCTCTAGTTGAGGGTTCTCCAGTGAGAACACCCTAACTCCCAAGAGTTTGGCACTGGTCTTTGTCAGCCAAAATGTCTCAGATAATTTCTGGTGAAATGGTGGGCCTTGGCGAGAGAGGCAGTCTCTAAAAAAAACAGGCCCTGTCTAGCTTTAAGGGCCTTAAATATTAAGACCAGGATCTAAAATGAGATCCTATATTGAAGGCTGCTGCCTTTTCCACATGGCTTTCAATATCAGCTCCAGATATAGTGCTTTGCAGTAGCAGAACCTGGAGGTGACAAAAGCATAAAACACCATGGCTATCGCCTCTTCTGAGAGAAACAGATGCAATCTCCTGGCTAGCTGAAAGTGGAAGAAGGCATTTCTTATCACTGTTTACCTAAGAGCAGCAATGAGTCCAATTGAAACCCAAGACCTTAGACCGTCTTGGCTACGGGAAGGCAGATGTCCTCAACATAGGGTGAAGTCTGATTTCCACTTAGGGATATTCCATCTTTATCAATGTTATGTCTGTCTTACATGAATGTGAGGTTGCTGCTTTATATCTATGCATCAGAGGGGTAGCCATGTTAGTCTGGATCTGTAAAAGCAGCAAAGAGTCCTGTGGCACCTTATAGACTAACAGAAGTATTGGAGCATGAGCTTTCGTGGGTAAATACACACTTCATTGGATGCATGACCCGAAAGCTCATGCTCCAATACTTCTGTTAGTCTATAAGGTTCCACAGGACTCTTTGCTGCTTTTATATATCTATGCAGTAATTTCTCTCAGTTATTGAGATGTCTTGTTGGCAGCACAGGCTGTGGCTTCTGAGAAAATTATATCTAATTAAATGTGATCAGCAGAATGGTGTCAGTGGAACCAGTAGTATCTTACTATACCTTCTTGGCCAAAATAGCAGAGGAGAAAGGATTAAGAATTGAGTTGTGGGTTTCAGACCCCATGAGAAAGGACTTTAGGGAAAGGGAGAATTTGCCCATCATGACTCATTAGAATCTGTTCAAAAATATTGAGTGAAGCCATCTTTAAGCTGTTCCACCTATGCAATATCTTGATCTGAAGGCTGACTGGGAGGGGTTCAATTTATGGGGAGAGTTAATATATTTGATGCATATAGAAATACGATCCTCCTTGCACTGCCATTGAATTGTGTCACTGGAGGTGCAAACTGAGGAATCACGGATGGAGAAAGATACAGGGGTGCAAAGTACACATTTGGATGCACAATTACACAGTTTGCACATGCAGTGGTAGTAAATGCTAATGTAATTTTAGGTACACATGTGTACATGCATTTTTTTTGCACACACATCTTCACCTTCAAGTTTTGAGAGTATAACCCTGAATGTATATCTGTCTGACTAGTACAATGAAATAATGATACATGCAGCATACTTAAACATCTTTTAGCTGCATCTTTTCTCTGTATTAAATGTGTATTCCTTGACTGCACTTTCTGAGCCCTCAATGAAATCTCAGCTGCTGAGCAGCTGTTTATGTGCTTCACTTTGGCTGAAGTGTTCACTATTCCATGTGTCAGCAGGAAGAACTATAAATAGAGCTTTCATCCCCCTGTTGTGGTGTTGCTATGTATTATTTCTGCTGGATACCTGAAGCTGCAGATTGCCATTACTTCTTCAAGTCTGCTGTAAAGTGATCACATTTAACCCTTGGTAAGTGTCACCACTGTGAGTGAAAAGAAAAATGTGAAGAAATATATTGATTGTGGCTTCTTGCTCCGGGTGCTTATTAGGAGGAGAAGCATTACAAGATGAATGAACAGCCAGTCCTGCTGCTGTCCAAGCTGTCATTCTTGTTCTCTGGTAACTGGGTCTTTTGCTGCAGAAGTCACCATGTTGAAAAATATTTTGTAAAGATCTCCAAAGAGCTGTTACAATCCTCCTTTTATTCAAGTGGGTTTACTCATAATGCTCATCAATCTAATACTCTACATGCTGAGTTCATATTTTAGTGGGCTTCCCCTCCACTGGTATCTGGGTTGCAAATGGGTGTGATTTAAGAGAGGTGCTGGGAGAAGAGAATTGAAACAAGTATTCTTTTGTGGTGAGTGATGCCTCCTGTTACCAGCTCTAAGGGAGTCAGGCACTGCCATGTAAGGGCTCCGGCTGCATAAAAGTTTGTTGGATTTTTAGATGATGTAGTCTCACCTCATTCCTTCTGATATTCCATGTACTGCAATATTTTTATGGCGAGACTCACTACATGGCGCTGTTACTCATGGTTTTTCCGTTTTATTTTGGGTTTTTGCTTGTTTTGGTTTTTTCATGTGAGCAATGTTCAGTTGTATCCGTGCCTCAGTGGACCTCAACTGAGAATGCCAAATTCAGGACAAACTGCTGAGAAATAAGGCAGATACACCTCAAGACAGGTGGCTAATCCCCCATAGGATATACCAAACCAGCAACAAAAGTAAACTTCTGCTTCACCACACTGGCTAACAAGAAGTCATAAAAGCAGTTTAATTAAGCATTCCAGTCCTTGTATTACCACCGAAAACACTAGACTTAGAGATGTGTGGTTTTTTAAAAACATTTTCTTCAAATAAAAGGCTTTTCTGATCCCAAGGGACCAGCCACACACCCAGGTCAATATATAACTTAGATCTTACCCCAAAACCACGCTGATGCCAATCCTTTAGTATCTAAAATCTAAAGGTTTATTTATAGAAAGAAAGAAAGAAAGAAAGTTAAAATTGGTTAAAGGAATCAAATACATACAATAATTGCAAAGTTCTTGGTTCATACTTGTAACAATGATGGAATAAACTGCTGCCTTAAGTCAAGTCTCTGGCTGCTTCCAAATCATTGGAAGGTTGTCAATTCCTTGGTTAGAATGCTTCCATTAATATAAGTTCATAGTCCAGAGGCTGGAGCAGAAAAGAGGCCAAATGGAGGTGTTTTCAGGGCCTTTTATAGCTTCTGCCATGTGGAGGAAAAGCCATTGTTTCAGACAAAGCTCTCAGCACAGCTAGTGGAAAATTAAGGGTGACAAGATGGGGTTTGGAATCATAGGGGCAAGTCATATGTCCATGCATATTTTTTCTTAGTCACAGCAGGAAGTCCATTATCTGTAGATAGGCATCTCCCATGGTTCATTGTGAGTTAAGTGTCCTTTTGATGGGCCACTCAATTTGACTAGTCCTTCCAAGATGTACTGGCTAGCTCCACTATGGTGTCATAGGCACCGACTTCTACAGGCGCTGGTGGGTGCTTGACCCGCCTTTGCCCTGGCCCTGCCCTGACTCCACCCCTGCCCCACCCCCTCCTGCCCCCATTCCAACCCCTTCCCAGCCACCTCCCACCCCCATTCCAACCAGGGCCACCCGGGGGGGGCAAGAGGGGCAATTTGCGCCAGGCCCCTGGGTCCTGCAGGGGCCCCCACAAGAGTTTTTCGGGGCCCCTGGGGTGGGGTCCTTCACTCGCTCCGGGGGGAGTGGAAAACTCTTGCGATGCCTGGGCTCCCGTAGCTTCTTCTGCTCTCGGTCTTCGCTGGCGGGGGGGGTCCTTCCGCTCCGGGGAGGAAGGACCCCCCTCCGGCAAATTACTGCCGAAGCGGGACCAGCCGCTGAAGTGCAGCTGGGTCTTTGGCAGCAATTCGGCAGTGGGGGGCCCTTCCGTTCCGGGACCCGCCGCCAAAGTGCCCTGAAGACCCGCAGCGGGGGCCCCCTGCCACCGAATTACCGCCAAAGACCTGGCTGCACTTTGGCAGCGGATCTCGCTTCGGTGGCAATTTGGCGGTGGGGGGTCCCCACTGCGGGTCTTCGGAGCACTTTGGCGGCGGGTCCTGGAACGGAAGGGCTCCCTGCCGCCGAATTACTGCCATACCGGGGACCCCCCGCCGCCAAAGACCCCAGGCCCCTGGAATCCTCTGGGCAGTCCTGATTCCAACCCCTTTCCCAAAGTTCCCCCCCCAACCCTGCCCCCATTCTAACCCCTTCCTGAAATCCCCTTCCCGGCCCTGCCTCTTCCCCACCTCCTCCTCTGAGCGTGCCATGTTCCCAATCCTCCCGCTTTCCTCCTAGCTGTTTAGCGGCGGCAAGCGCTGGAAGGTAGGCAGAGAAGCGGGGATGCGGCATGCTCAGGAGAGGAGACAGAAGCAGAGGAGGAGGTGAGGTGGGGTGGAGGGTGAGGGGAACTTGGCTGCCGGTGGGTGCAGAGCACCCACTCATTTTTTCCTGTGGGTGCTCCAGCCCCAGAGCACCCATGGAGTTGGTGCCTATGGTGGGTGTTTATCCCAGGAGCAAACATTTGAAATCATAGAATCATAGAAGATTAGGGTTGGAAGAGACCTCAGGAGGTCATCTAGTCCAACCCCTGCTCAAAGCAGGACCAACCCGAACTAAATCATTCCAGCCAGGGTTTTGTCAAGCCAGGCCTTAAGAACCTCTAAGGATGGGGATACCACCACCTCCCTAGGTAACCCATTCCAGTGCTTCACCACCCTCCTACTGAAAAAGTTTTTTTTAATATCCAACCTAAGCCTCCCCCACTGCAACTTGAGACTATTACTCCTTGGTCTGTCATCTGCCACCACTGAAAACAGCTGAGCTCCATCCTCTTTAGAACCCCTCTTTAGGCAGTTGAAGGCTGCTATCAAATCCCCCCTCACTCTTCTCTTCTCCAGACTAAACAAGTCTAGTTCCCTCAGCCTCTCCTCATAAGTCATGTGTCCCAGCCTCCTAATTATTTTCATTTCCCTCTACTAGATTCTCTCCAATTTGTCCACATCCTTTCTGTAGTATGCAGCCCAAAACTGGACACAGCACTCCAGATGTGGCCTCACCAGTGCTGAATAGAGGGGAATAATCAATTCCCTCGATTTGCTGGCAATACTCCTACTAATGTAGCCCAATATGCCATTAGTCTTCTTGGCAGCAAGGGCACACTGCTGACTCATATCCAGCTTCTCATCCACAGTAATCCCCAGGTCCTTTCTGCAGAACCGCCACTTAGCCAGTCGGTTCCCAGCCTGTAGCTGTGAATGGGATTCTTCCATCCTGAGTGCAGGACTCTGTACTTGTCCTTGTTGAACCTTATCAGATTTATTTTGTCTAGGTCACACCTCTCCCTACACTCTCGCTTATTTACCTCGCCCTGCAGCTTAGTGTTATCTGCAGACTTGCTCAGGGTGCAATCCATCCCATCATCCAGGTCATTAATGAAGATGTTGAACAAAACTGGCACCAGGACCGACTCTGGAGCACTCTACTTGATACTGGCTGCCAACTAGACATTGAGCCGTTTATCACTATCTGTTGATTCCAACAATCTAGCCAGCTTTCTATCTATCGTATAATCCATTCATCCAATCCATACTTTTTTAACTTGCTGGCAAGAATACAGTGGGAGACCATATCAAAAGCTTTGCTAAAGTCAAGATATATCATGCCCACCACTTTCCCCATATCCAAAGAGCCAGTTATCTCATCATAGAAGGCAATCAGGTTGGTCAGGCCTTACTTGCCCTTGGTGAATCCAAGTATAGAGCCAATATTCATAACTACAAATACAAAAATGATACATGCCTACAGATAGCATAATCATAACCAGCAAATCATAACCTTTTCATAGACATCTTACATGCCACATTTTGTACAAGATTTATTGCAAATATATAACAGTGGTTGCAACAGTGATCTGTACGGTCATATTTTAATCAGATAACATCACATCAATCTTTGAAGAAATGTTGTTGTAGGTTAGTTTGGTAATACAGATCTTCTGGGGAAAGCTGTGGCCAATAGCAAGATTGTTCGCTCTCTGCCTTAATTTCTCTAACTGCAGGAAATTCTTGGGGCAGTGTTGCTCCGTGAGCATATTTGGGCATTTGAGCTGAGATTCCTAAAAGAAGGGTTTGTCTGCATGCCATTTGTATCCACCTCCATGCAAAACAATTTATTCTAACAATATATCTAGACTCACCATCACTAATTTATTTTCCAATAGAATGCTAATATGCAAAGCCCTGACATCTGCTATCACTCAGCAGAGGAGTGAAAATAGCACAGCCTTGTATGCATCAATCTGCCAGGATATGATAGTGCCTTGCTGTTGTCAGGATCTTCACCCAATTTGTGTCTGCACTGTTCCTGTACGACTCTCTGTGGCCATACTTACATGCAGAAATTATAGTCTCTCTCTTCTGTGCAGCTATTAACTAGCTAGTCAGTTACCTGTTTAACAGTCAAAACCCAATTAATAGAAGATAAACTAAATATATATTTATTTTAAGACTACAATAAGAAAACAGAAATTAAAGGGACAGTTAAAACCATAATAATTTAATATGGATTCCACATACACATCCTACCAGCTACTACAATAAACTTCAATTACATAGGAAAGAGTAGAAACAATATCACTTCCTCCCAGCCCCCATAACTGTTAAGCTCTTTGAAGCTTGACTGTTATCTGTCAACCTGTCCAAGCTACCTTGGCACATGACAAATCAAGAAGACAAGTAACTGTAAAGTTCAGTTCTAATATAGTCTCCCCCAGTTCTCCCCCTGCTTTTAATGCAAAGGATGTATGCAGTGTTGTTGTAGCTGTGTTGGTCCCAGGATATTAGAGAGACAAGGTGGGTGAGGTAATACCTTTCGTTGGACCAACTTCAGCTGGTCAGAGAGACGAGCTTTCAAACTTTGTGTAAGCTCAAAAATTTGTCTCTCTCAGCAGCAGAAGTTGGTCCAATAAAAGATATTACCTTGCCCTCCTTGTCTGTGTAATGCAAAGGTGTGACAATTGCAAAATATGTGAATTTCTTAAAGTTGGGTCAGTATAAGATATTCATTTTGACTAAGCCATCCTCCTGTTTGAAATTAGTAATATACACACAAAATATATTTTCCTCCTTCTTCTGACATCAGACATATGTTGTTGTATGATTATTATACATTCTGTTTAATAATTCACCTCCTAAGTTTGCTTCCTATCCTTGTCCATTTCATATGAGTTCTTCCACTCTTGTTGTTCACTAGGGACAAAATGTCATGCATATTCTTCAATTAGCTTTCTGATGTGTTGCTAAAGTGTGTTTGGGTAACACCTTTCTTGAAGCTGACTTTATTAACATGCAAATGAGCAATTCATTTGTACAATGCACAGCATAATTCTCTGGGCAAGGCAAGGCCAGGTCCATTTCTGTAATGAAGATTTTACAATTAAAATCTAAACAAAACACAAAAAAGGTTACTTCTTAATTGTTACACATGGATTATGGGGAGATGGCTAATCAGTTGCATTATAGGTACTATTCCAGGAAATTCAATTGAATCAGTAAACAATAGGGATGGCTCTAGCAACATTTGTTGAATTTGCTCAATATTGAATAGTCTGTGTTTGGTATTTGGTAAATACTGAAATCTGAATACGAAGGGGAAAGGGTGGGGCTGTGGGTGGAGGGTTCTGGGCTGGAAGCAGGATGGCAGAAAGGAGCTGCAGCATACTTAAAATATCTGATGCCATATGATACCAGCCATTTTAAGCATCTACTTATCGTAGATTTGGCTTCCTAGAATAATAATACCTTGAAAAGTGTTGGATTGCTGTGTTTTTCCCCTTCAGGTGTTCTTGTATTGCAGTACTGGTATTTGTATGATCTCCACTGTGGGTAAAATTGCATAATTTATGTGTTATTAATTTTAATTTGTGTTAGAGTTTATGTGTTGTGGGAATAAGCACTTACCAAATAAATAAATACATGTAAACTAGCTCTCAATAGAGGGCCAGATCCTGAGGTGGTGTAAGTCAGTATAGCTCAATTGAAATCAATGGAGCTATACACATTTACAGAACCTGAGGATACAGCCCAGAAAAAAAAATATATAGTATAGTATTATGTAAGAACAATCCCATTACTCAGGGGTTGGACTTTCCAGTTCAAGGGTAGAGGGTTACCTTAGTGCAGTGCTGCTCAGCCTTATTATACAGGAGGGCCATATAAACCTAAGCACAACCTTGTGTGAGCCAAACAGATTCTACATATTTTGATAAGATTTAAAGTCCCCTGTATTGATTTATATTTTAAGTTCAGTTTGTTTTGTATGTATTTAGAAAGGTTGTTTCTGTTTACAGCACTGTCTGTTTACACACTTGGGTAAACTAAGATGATGCAAACCTGACAAAACGCTAACAAATCGGCCATTAGTATGTTGTGTTGAAGCAGCTGCAGGCCTTATGAAATGCGCTGGTGGGCTGAGTTCGATCATAAGTTGGGCACCCCAGCATTAGTGCAGTTGGGGAAAATTTGGAGCGATGCTGCCCATGCAATATTGCTCTGTAAATTCTAGACTGCAGGCTCCAAGGCTGTCAATCTGGCTCTTCTCCCGAGCACAAAAGTCTTATTTTAAAAAAGACTGGACAACACAGTGTAGTGTAAATTAATACAATACATGCTTTTATATAATGTTACAAGACAGAGCAAGAGGAAGTGTTTATAGAGGGTGTGCCCTGAGATCATTCAGAACAGCAGAAACTTTTGGTAGTGGTAGGAGGAAGTCTAGATTTCTTTTCAAGGTCACTTTCCTTATTCTTTGAATAGGTTTAAAGGAGTCTGGAAAAGTGGGGAAAATGTATAGCGTGCTTATCATGTTATATTAGCAGTTACCCATCAGAGTTAATTAAGATTCCTTTTTACCTAATGTGAAATGTTACAATATTAGCCCCATTCATAGTGTATTAGTAAAAAGGAATAATAGTGGGAGGTGATGCTAACAGGAGATGACAGAGAATTCTTTCTTGGGTGCTGGCTGGTGAGTCTTGCCCACATGCTCAGGGTTTAGCTGATCGCCATATTTGGGGTCGGGAAGGAATTTTCCTCCAGGGCGGATTGGCAGGGGCCCTGGAGTTCTCGCTTCCTCCTGCAGCGTGGGCATGGGTCGCTTGCTGGTGGTTCCCTGCAGCTTGAGGTCTTCAAATCTCAATTTTGAGGATTTCAAAACTCAGTCAGGGTTCGGGTTGTTATAAATGTGTATGGGAGGGTTTTGTGGCCTGCCTTGGCAGGAGGTCAGACTAGATGATCAGTTGGTCCCTTCTGACCTATGAGTCTATAAAGCTGTTAATGTGAGATGACTTGCATCTGTGAAGGGATAGGAAGCTTTTGCTCAGGGCTGGTGCAAGAAGGTCGCGCCCTAGGCTAAATTCCCCTTGCACCCCCCCACTATCCCCCCCCATGGCAGCTAACTCAGCCCCCACCCGGGGAGCCCCCCCTGCAGCAGCTCCCCCCCCCTGACAGCGTAACGCCTCTCCCCCCATCCCCCATGGCAACTAACCTGCCTGGGAACTTCCCCCCTTCCCCCCTCCTCCCCTGCGCTACCCTGCCTGAGACTTCCCTCTCCCCCTCCCCCGCTACCTACCTGAAGAGACTCGCCCGCCCGGCAGCTAACCCTGCCTGGGAGACTTCCCTGCTTCCACCGGCATAACCCTGCTGGGCGACTCCTGCGGAAACTAAGCCTGCCTGAGTAGCCCGCCCCAGCTCACCTCAGCTCCACTCCTCCACTGAGCACTTGTGCTGCTCTATTCTCCCGCGCGGCTTGCAACACTGAGTGGAGGAGCTTAAGCAGGGCTGTGTGCTCACGAGGAGGCAAAGGGAGGTGAGCTGGCAGGGAGCGGTTCCCGTGTGCCCCCCTCGTTATTGCGGGCAACCCTCTCCCGCGCCACTCCACCCAGCTCACTCCACCTTCTCACCTAGGGCTTTTAGGGGCGCCCTCACCATAGGCGCCTAGGCGCCTAGTTGCCTAAATGGTTGCACCCCTGCTTGCTGCTAGTTTGTGCTTTGTAACACTGTCTCTGATTTCACAGGGAAGGTGCAACTTTCAGTGGTGTGAGTTAAAACAGTCACCTGTTTTAGACCAGCCCTCATGCACAGAGGTATCTGTGAGCATCAAAATAACATTTAGTTACTATTTAATGTGTACTGTAATGGATTAATAATGGTTTTCAGAGGAAGTCTCATTTATGTTCGCGAGGGGCTGTCAGAAGACATGTAGTCAGTAACAGTTTTGCATGCCTGTGTTGAATAAATCAAACTTGTATGGTGTTCATTTTAAAACAGAAAAAAATACTGAAAAAACCAGGTTCGGGGTTGTTATAAATGTGTATGGGCAGGGTTTTGTGGCCTGCCTTGTGCAGGAGGTCAGACTAGATGATCATATTGGTCCCTTCTGACCTATGAGTCTATGAGTCACACACAAAAAGCTTCCTGCCCCACTGTTCCCAAACACAAAGAACAAAGTCTGTCTTTAGCTCTACTCCCCAAAGTGCTAGTAAAATTAAACCTTTACCTGCGCCTAGAAGCAAGCAGGTAACCGGTGCACAGCATAGAACTTTGATGTAATATACTCTCAGCAGTTCACATCACTGCATTCTCCATTACATGAAACTCTGTTTACTCAAGGGTATGCAGATTTTCCTTTTTGGTCCGTCAGACTGCAGGCCTCTTTTTCTTTTGTTTACAGGCACACTCAATGTATCCTTTTTTTGCCCCAGTGTCAACAAACCAGGTCCTTACATCAGCATTCTGATGCATGGTGATCCGGCTTACCACAGCGATAACATTCCTGACTCCCACAGTTTTGTGGGTAGGTTCTTGTGACACCTTATGCACCCTAGGGGATGCACCACTGTATTGCACCTCCTTTGTAGCCAGTTCCATGGATACTGCAATATCAATGGCCTTCTGTTAGGTAAGCTGAGCCTCTGTCAATAGGTGCTTCCATATAGCTTCACTGTGCAGGTCACACACTAACCTGAGTAGCCCGCCCCATTTAACATCTCCTGAAATTCTCAGTGTTCCGTAAGCTTTTTCAAAGTTGCTAAAAATTGTACAACTGTTTTGTCTTCTTTTTGGTCTCTTTTGTGGAACCTATATCGTTCATCATTTACCAGTGGTTTTGGAGAAAAATGAGACCCCAGGATTTCCACAATGTCACTGTAGGATTTGGTCTCTGGCTTAAAAGGGTGTAGTAAGCTGCGTAGAGAGAGTAGGTCTTAGTCCTTACAACACTTAAGAATATTGGCACCTTCTTTTCTTCTGTAATGTCATTTTTAATAACAAACAGCTGAAAACACTCAGTATATACATGTCATTGCACTATAGTCTCCTCAAAAGGTTCCAGCGGCCCTGTAAATGTAGCCATGGTTTTAGTTTCAGTTTGCACCATCAGTGCAGACAAGCCAGTTCGCACCCTCTTCTAACAGCAAAAAGTTTTATTTTATTTATTTATTTATTTTTAACCCCAACTTCTACCTTCTTCTGTTGCTGGGGCAGCACAGAGATCCCACTCTCATTGCCACGTTGTTGTATCCTTGGGGGCAGCAGTTTTAGGAAGAAATCACTTGAGACGCAGAGAGCTGTAGACCTTGAAAAGCAGCCGTTTATTGCCACACACTGAACTAACTAGCAACCAGCCAAAACTGGCTGGGCTACCCCCTAATAATCTAACTCAGTTGCCATAGCAACAACAAGATTCTATTGCTACAACAACCAAATACACAACAGCTGTCTTCTCCTTTTTAACTTTTGCTTCTTCAGGGACCCGTGTTTCTACATCCACAGCAGGGCCACTATTGTCTTCAAGTAGCTGGTGTATCTTGTTGCACAGCCAATCTTTCTTTTGAAGTAGTTTCAATTTCTCATCGCTGCATAATTCCAGCTCTTTTTGCAAGGCAGCCACTTCCACCTCTAGGCTCTCCAGCTTTTTATCCTTTTCAGTGTTCAACTTTGATCCATGCTTGGTCTGAAGTTGGTTCTGAACTTTAGTCAGCTACTTCTGCAGCAACAAACAATGCTGTTCTCTGGTATCCTTCTGAACTCTGAGGGAGGTCAGCGCCTGCTCCTGCTTTATGGCTTTTGTTAAGACACCTTTCTTGTGAAGAGTTTATCTCTTCCAACTTCCATAGGTACTCAGCCATCTGTGTCTGTAGGATGAGGACTTCAGCCTGGTTCCTATGAGAAGTAGTAGTCTTCTTCTCCAGCTCTCTCCAGTCCATTATTGGATGGATCTGTTGTAATTGTAGGGGACACTGCCATTATTGCTTCTTCTATCTTGCACACAACCCAGGGTTTGTGCCACAGGATACCGAGTTCCTTGATGCGCAACCAACTACCCTTCTCAAAAAGTCTTCCTGGAGACCCAATCTGTAATTAACTCTGTATTGACACAAGCCTCCTGATAATTTATTTCCATGCTCACCATTTTATCACACCTCTCCACAAATGCTCCTGTGCCTGAGTCAGGAACTTCTACTGTCATGGATCAGCTTTCCCTGAAACCCAGCTTCTTCCCTAGGGTGTGCAGTGTTTACTGCCTTGTTAGCCAGTTCCCAAAGCTCATTGGCCTTAGCCTCTGGCTCCTTTTCCATCTTGATAACCTGCTGCTCCAGGATATCGTTTACATTCTGTAGCTTGAGCTTCTGCTTCACAGCTTCCTCCATTGCTCTGCTCAAGGAGAGGATCTCTGGCTCTGGCTCCCATACGTATATTTTTGTATGTTCCCATTTATCTCTATAGTGCATGAATAGTTCTTCTCCAGAACACTGGGTCTTCTGACTCCACCCATCTGTCTTTAGATTGGAAAGTTCTTTCTTAAAGTTCCTGTTTACCTTTGCTTGTTCACACAACTGCTCTTTTAACATCATCCATTTGTTCCATCTTGATCCTCAGACTCAATTTCTGGTGTGTTTCTTTCTGCAGGAACTAGGGTGACCAGACAGCAAGTGTGAAAAATCAGGATGGGGGTGGAGGGTAATAGGAGCCTATATAAGAAAAAGACCCAAAAATCGGGACTGTCCCTATAAAATTGGGTCATCTGGTCACCCTAGCAGGAACTCCTGCATTCTCTGCAGTCATGAACCCAGTTCTGCCAGGTTGTCCACTGACTTAGATGACTTGGCCTCCAATTGGTTCACCTGCCCTGAGCTTCTATCCGAGCTGACTTCCCATTCTGTCATTTCCTTTCACTCATGCCGAGTGTTTCCTTTGCCATGCAGAAACATCTTAACTTCATTTACTATCATAGCACATTCGCTCTTCCATGCCTGCTTTGCCATTTTGGGGTCTGCTTTTGTTCTCTTGGGGCTGAATGCACAAAAGAAATTAGGGGCCTAAGTCCAGGTTTTGGCTTTACTGCAATGCACAAAACTCCTGCCTAATCCCTGTAAGTGCCTAAACTTACTCAGCACCTATATTTTCAGGTTAAAATCCCCTACACACCTATGTTTCTGCCTCTGGGCATGGGCACTGCTGCCTCCTTGGGGCATCTGGATGCCTATCTCCCACCTAAGCTCCAGAGTGATTCAGGGGAAGATAGGAATTCAGACACCTAAGTCCCATGTGGGCATGATCTGGTAGGCTTACTCAGAGCCCACCTACCTGAAAGGGTGATTGGAGCAGGCAGACTGGGCCCAGGGTCTCCCACCAGGTGAGTGCCATAACCACTGGACTAAGGCATCTCTTGCGTTCTGTGACCTAATGACTGTTAAGTATTTATCCATAATGGAACAGTCACTGGGCCAGAGAGACAAAGCGTGAGAATGACTCTGTAGTCCAGTGGTAAAGGCATCCACTTAGGAGGTGGGAGACCCTCTGTCCAAGCCCCCTGCTCCAGTGACATTTTCATTATCTACAGTGGAATAGCTTCAACGAGGGAGACTGAGGGACTCCCACATCAGAATATCTCATAGCTCTGTGGTTAGAGGTCTGCTCCTGCGAGGTGCGGGAGACACCTTTTCAGATCCTTTCTCCCTCTCTGTGTGAGGGAGGAATTGAACCTGGGTCTCATACACCTTGCTGAGTGCTCTAACCACAGAGCTAGAATAAGGTTGCCACCACTGTCACCACCTCTTTCTCTGGCCAGCTTCTCACAAAACATTGTAGGCGCCTAACTGGCTGTGAATCACTAACCAAGGATAGATGCCTCCCTGCAGTCTGAACTTAAGTGCCTATCTCTGAGAGAGGGGTGGAGCTTAGCACTACATTCTTATTGTTGGCATCTCCCATTGGCTAGCTTAGTTAGGGAGCCTCAAAGCATTCTGGCTTTTGTGAATTACAGGCCATGTCTACACTTAATATGAATCACAGGCTGCTGCGATCAATGCAGCAGGGGTCGATTTCGCAGGTCTACTTGCTAAATCGACGTCAGAGGGCTCTCTGGTTGACTCCGGTACTCCACCGGAATGAGAGGAGTAAGGTAAGTCCAGGAGAGCATATCCCATTGACTCAGTGTGTGTAGACACCGCAGTAAGTTGACCTACACTACATTGACTCCAGCTACGTTATTCATGTAGCTGGAGTAACATAACTTAAGTCAACTGACCCCATTAGTGTAGACAAGGTGCCTGTCTCTCTCCACTCATTTTATATGGAGCCTAAGTGCCTAACTTGGGTTTTTGGAATGCAATGTTGTTCCTGTGATTTTCTAGGCACCTAAAAGTTAGGTACTGTTTCACAATGTGTAACTCCTTTTGTGCATTCAGCCATTGGTTCATTTCTGCTGAGTGGTCAGCTCCTCACCCCCACCCCAACCTGGGAATGTTCCCCCCTTGTTCCTTGGATCTGTGCCTTAAGAACCTTTATGTGGTCATCCAATTCCTGACAGAAAGTCTTTGTCTGGGCCTTCTATTTGTTGAACTGTTTGACAGCAACATCAGGGTTCTTGTTGCCATCGTATTCCTGTCCCTTCTAGAGCCTTTGAGCATCCCTAGCCCAGGAGTCCTACTGCCCTTCTGAGCAGCTGCTTGGACCCTACTTATATAGAGGTCCTTCTGGCTTCTAGATGTGATGGAGTTCCTGTAAAAAGGTATCCAAATTCCCCCCAACTCTCTCCCTGTGGGGCTGAGAATAGAGTCGGGGTATCTCCCCTAACCAATGGGGAGTTTAAAACTCTTGGCCATCCTGCCACCTTTAAGCTTACATCCCAGGGCCTGTTTCCTTGACTATACTCAATTCACCTATTGCTGTCAGTTCTGGCTTCCCCATATCTACAGTCCAACAACTCAAAGTCCAAATTCTTAGCAGGGCAACACCTTCTTATGTATCCCATTTTCCCACAACCAAAATAGATAGCCCTGACAGCCTCATACTACCTTGTGCCTAAATGGCTTCCCACAGGCCTTTGTTTAGATTCCACGGTAGTCTTGGCCCCACCACCCCATCATAAAGTATCTTTAATAGCCTGGACCCTCCCGAGTTTTCTTGGTGCTTTGTGCAACCAAGCAGGCCTTACAGCCATTATTCATATAGGAGCAAACCCATCTTACATGCTTCACTTGCCTGCAGTCAGTGCACACAATTGACAGGATCCTGCACCAGGACCCTTTTTGTGTCTACTGCAGCCAATCCTTTCCAGTTGCTGGATCTCCTTGACATGTTGTGGCTGCTGCTGGGGCATTTCCGAAAACTGGAGCTGGAACTCTAGTTGTTCCTGCCCTTCCATATGCTAGCTCGGCAGGGTGAACATCTCATGGCCAAGGAAAATGTCTGTGCCTTCCTGCCTCTCCGCGAAGTGAGGGTTTCTTATGGCAGGGTCCCATCCCAGAGCACACCCCTTTATGGCATGGCCTTGCAGGCACCCTACCCTCATTTCCCTCTGAGTTTTTTCAATAATGTGTTCATAGCCCCGCATACTTAAAGTAAAGTTCCCCTTCCTGGGGTTCAGTTTAGTAAGTCTTTAGGAAATAAAATCTACTTTGGCCCTTTAAGGCCCAAACCCTTCCCTCTTAGGGTTTCCAATTTCAGCCTCAATCCAGGGCTTCAGGTTCCAGTTCTTTCTCCAGTTATTGTTGAGCTAGGGAGATCTCTCAGTCCCAGTGCAGCCCCTGGAGAGTCTTTTCCCCCAAGTCTCCTGCACTCCAGGTCCCTGGACTCACAACTACAGCTTCCCCCTAGTTACGGCATTCCACTTCCCTCCTTCCAGGGCAGTGTTGGTTGGCAGACAGGCTCCTCTCCAAGCTGTCTTTTCCCCGGGGTCGTTAACAGCTGAGGTTTTTATCCTGTTCAGGAGGTAGCTCCTTTATTACCATCTGGTTCCCATTTAACAAATTGTCTGCTGCTCCCCTAAACACCTGTTCCTTAAAGGGGTGATCTCATGGAATAGGAGTGGCTGGTCCCGAGCCCCCATACTCCTTAAAGGGGCCAGACCATCCTGTTGAAGTGAGATTTTGCTCTGAAAAGCAAAAAGATGTAAATATGTCACCTGTCAGGAATGGTCTAGATAATACTTAGTCCTGCCATGAGTGCAGGGGACTCGACTAGATGACCTCTCGAGGTCTCTTCCAGTCTTATGATTCTATGATGTTGTGAAGTTCCATATCTATTGTCTCTCTGATTCCATATGATATATCAGGGGTCGGCAACCTTTCAGAAGAGGTGTGCCGAGTCTTCATTTTTTCTCTCTAATTTAAGATTTCGCGTGCCGGTCATACATTTTAATTTTTTTAGAAGGTCTCTTTCTACAAGTCTATATATTATATAACTAAACTAGTGTAAAATAAACAAGGTTTTCAAAATGTTTAAGAAGCTTCATTTAAAATTAAATTAAAATGTTGATCTTACACCACCGACCCACTCAGCCCACTGCTGGTCTCGGGTTCTGTTCACCTAGGCCGGAAGTGGGCTGAGTGGGGCCTGTGGCCGGGACCCCAGCTGAGAAGGGTCTGGCAGCCAGAACCCCAGACCGACAGCGGGCTGTGTGGGGCTGGTGGCCAGGACCCCAGACCGGCAGTGGGCTGAGCGGCTCAGCCCACTGCCGCTCAGGGGTTCCATCCTCCGGCTCCTGCCAGCCAGGATCCCGGCTGCCGGACCCTCTCAGCCCAGTGCTGGTCTGGGGTCCCGGCCCTGCCCACATACAGTGGGTACCTACCTTCTCCCTGGTTCTGGCCCATTCTCTTCCTCCCTCTGCACTGAGCTGAGAGTTGGAGTGAACCGAGCACAGGGCTGTGGGTGAAGGGTTTGGCCAGGAGCTAGAATGAAGGAGGGGGCTCAGGGTTGGGGCAGGAGGTTTGGGTGTGGGGGCACTTACCTGGGCAGCTCCCAAATGGTG